>NW_028230758.1:0-34968 GCF_043228905.1 Azolla caroliniana
AATCCGATATCACACGAGCCAGGCATGAACATTTTAATTGACTCACGCGCTCTTCTCAAGTCCCTCCCCAAATTTGCTAATTTCTGCATGTCTCTCGACCTGAGTTTCAGAATCTCGATTTTTTAAATCTATATCATAGCTAGCGTTGTTAGCTTCGATACGCATGTTTGAACACAAAAATCCGATAGCACACGAGCCAGGTATGAACATTTTAATTGACTCACACGCTCTTCTAAAGTCCCTCCTCAAATTGGCTAATTTCTTCATGTCTCTCGACCTGAGTTTCAAAATCTTGATTTTTTTAATTCTATATCATAGCTAGCATTGTTATCTTCGATACGCATGTTTGAACACAAAAATCCGATATCACACGAGCCAGGTATGAACATTTTAATTTGCTCACGCGCTCTTCTCAAGTCCCTCCTCAAATTTGCTAATGTCTTCATGTCTCTCGACCTGAGTTTCAAAATCTTGATTTTTGAATTCCATATCATAGCTAGCGTTGTTAGCTTCGATACGCATGTTTGAACACAAAAATCCGATATCACACGAGCCAGGTATGAACATTTTAATTGACTCACGCGCTCTTCTCAAGTCCCTCCTCAAATTTGCTAATTTCTTCATGTCTCTCGGCCTGACTTTCAAAATCTTGATTTTTTAATTCTAGATCATAGCTAGCGTTGTTAGCTTCGATACGCATGTTTGAACACAAAAATCCGATATCACACGAATCAGGTATGAACATTTTAATTGACTCACGCGCTCTTGTCAAGTCCCTCCTCAAATTTGCTAATTTCTTCATGTCTCTCGACCTGAGTTTCAAAATCTCGATTTTTTAATTCTATATCATAGCTAGCGTTGTTAGATTCGATACGCATGTTTGAACACAAAAATCCGATATCACACGAGCCAGGTATGAACAATTTAATTTGCTCACGCGCTCTTCTCAAGTCCCTCCTCAAATTTGCTAATTTCTTCATGTCTCTCGACCTGAGTTTCAAAATCTTGATTTTTTAATTCGATATCATAGCTAGCGTTGTTAGCTTCGATACGCATGTTTGAACACAAAAATCCGATATCACACGACCCAGGTATGAACATTTTAATTTAGTCACGAGCTCTTCTAAAGTGCCTCCTCAAATTTGCTAATTTCTTCATGTCTCTCGGCCTGACTTTCAAAATCTTGATTTTTTAAATCTAGATTATAGCTAGCGTTGTTAGCTTCGATGCGCATGTTTGAACACGAAAATCCGATATCACACGAGCCAGGTATGAACATTTTAATAGACTCACGCGCTCTTCTCAAGTCCCTCCTCAAATTTGCTAATTTCTTCATGTCTCTCGACCTGAGTTTCAGAATCTCGATTTTTTAATTCGATATCATAGCTAGCGTTGTTAGCTTCGATACGCATGTTTGAACACAAAAATCCGATATCACACGAGCCAGGTCTGAACATTTTAATTGACTCACGCGCTCTTCTCAAGTCCCTCCTCAAATTTGCTAATTTCTTCATGGTTCTCGACCTGAGTTTCAAAATCTCGATTTTTTAATTTTATATCATAGCTAGCGTTGTTAGCTTCGATACGCATGTTTGAACACAAAAATCCGATATCACACGAGCCAGGTATGAAAATTATAATTGACTCACGGGCTCTTCTCAAGTACCTCCTCAAATTTGCTAATTTCTTCATGTCTCTCGGCCTGAGTTTCAAAATCTCGATTTTTTAATTTTATATCATAGCTAGCGTTGTGAGCTTCGATACGCATGTTTGAACACAAAAATCCGATAACACACGCGCCAGCTATGAACATTATAATTGACGCACGGGCTCTTCTCAAGTACCTCCTCAAATTTGCTAATTTCTTCATGTCTCTCGACCTGAGTTTCAGAATCTCGATTTTTTAATTCTATATCATAGCTAGCGTTGTTAGCTTCGATACGCATGTTTGAACACGAAAATCCGATATCACACGAGCCAGGTATGAACATTTTAATTGACTCACGCGCTCTTCTCAAGTCCCTCCTCAAATTTGCTAATTTCTTCATGTCTCTCGACCTGAGTTTCAAAATCTCGATTTTTTAATTCCATATCATAGCTAGCGTTGTTAGATTCGATACGCATGTTTGAACACAAAAATCCGATATCACACGAGCCAGGTATGAACATTTTAATTGACTCACGCGCTCTTCTAAAGTCCCTCCTCAAATTTGCTAATTTCGTCATGTCTCTCGACCTGAGTTTCAAAATCTGGATTTTTTAATTCTATATCATAGCTAGCGTTGTTAGCTTCGATACGCATGTTTGAACACAAAAATCCGATATCACACGACCCATGTATGAACATTTTAATTTAGTCACGGGCTCTTCTAAAGTCCCTCCTCAAATTTGCTAATTTCTTCATGTCTCTCGGCCTGAGTTTCAAAATCTCGATTTTTTAATTCGATATCATAGCTAGCGTTGTTAGCTTCGATACGCATGTTTGAACACGAAAATCCGATATCACACGAGCCAGGTATGAACATTTTAATAGACTCACGCGCTCTTCTCAAGTCCCTCCTCAAATTTGCTAATTTCTTCATGTCTCTCGACCTGAGTTTCAGAATCTCGATTTTTTAATTCGATATCATAGCTAGCGTTGTTAGCTTCGATACGCATG
The DNA here is from genome assembly GCF_043228905.1 of Azolla caroliniana. Classification (NCBI taxonomy): domain Eukaryota; kingdom Viridiplantae; phylum Streptophyta; class Polypodiopsida; order Salviniales; family Salviniaceae; genus Azolla; species Azolla caroliniana. The sequence goes on from NW_028230758.1 coordinate 2,660, forward strand.
TTTGAACACAAAAATCCGATATCACACGAGCCTGGTGTGAACATTTTAATTTGCTCACGCGCTCTTCTCAAGTCCCTCCTCAAATTTGCTAATTTCTTCATGTCTCTCGACCTGAGTTTCAAAATCTTTATTTTTTAATTCGATATCATAGCTAGCGTTGTTAGCTTCGATACGCATGTTTGAACACAAAAATCCGATATCACACGAGCCAGGTATGAACATTTTAATTTAGTCACGAGCTTTTCTAAAGTGCCTCCTCAAATTTGCTAATTTCTTCATGTCTCTCGGCCTGAGTTTCAAAATCTTCATTTTTTAATTCGATATCATAGCTAGCGTTGTTATCTTCGATACGCATGTTTGAACACAAAAATCCGATAGCACACGAGTCAGGTATGAACATTTTAATTGACTCATGTGCTCTTCTCAAGTCCCTCCTCAAATTTGCTAATTTCTTCATGTCTCTCGACCTGAGTTTCAAAATCTGGATTTTTTAATTCTATATCATAGCTAGCGTTGTTAGCTTCGATACGCATGTTTGAACACAAAAATCCGATATCACACGACCCAGGTATGAACATTTTAATTTAGTCACGGGCTCTTCTAAAGTCCCTCCTCAAATTTGCTAATTTCTTCATGTCTCTCGGCCTGAGTTTCAAAATCTCGATTTTTTAATTCGATATCATAGCTAGCGTTGTTAGCTTCGATACGCATGTTTGAACACAAAAATCCGATATCACACGACCCAGGTATGAACATTTTAATTTAGTCACGAGCTCTTCTAAAGTGCCTCCTCAAATTTGCTAATTTGTTCATGTCTCTCGACCTGAGTTTCAAAATCTCGATTTTTTAATTCCATATCATAGCTAGCGTTGTTAGATTCGATACGCATGTTTGAACACAAAAATCCGATATCACACGAGCCAGGTATGAACATTTTAATTGACTCACGCGCTCTTCTAAAGTCCCTCCTCAAATTTGCTAATTTCGTCATGTCTCTCGACCTGAGTTTCAAAATCTGGATTTTTTAATTCTATATCATAGCTAGCGTTGTTAGCTTCGATACGCATGTTTGAACACAAAAATCCGATATCACACGAGCCAGGTATGAACATTTTAATTTAGTCACGCGCTCTTCTAAAGTCCCTCCTCAAATTTGCTAATTTCTTCATGTCTCTCGGCCTGAGTTTCAAAATCTCGATTTTTTAATTCGATATCATAGCTAGCGTTGTTAGCTTCGATACGCATGTTTGAACACAAAAATCCGATATCACACGAGCCAGGTATGAACATTTTAATTTAGTCACGGGCTCTTCTAAAGTCGCTCCTCAAATTTGCTAATTTTTTCATGTCTCTCGACCTGAGTTTCAGAATCTCGATTTTTTAATTCGATATCATAGCTAGCGTTGTTAGCTTCGATACGCATGTTTGAACACAAAAATCCGATATCACACGAGCCAGGTATGAACATTTTAATTTAGTCACGGGCTCTTCTAAAGTCGCTCCTCAAATTTGCTAATTTCTTCATGTCTCTCGGCCTGAGTTTCAAAATCTCGATTTTTTAATTCGATATCATAGCTAGCGTTGTTAGCTTCGATACGCATGTTTGAACACAAAAATCCGATATCACACGAGCCAGGTATGAACATTTTAATTTAGTCACGGGCTCTTCTAAAGTCGCTCCTCAAATTTGCTAATTTTTTCATGTCTCTCGACCTGAGTTTCAGAATCTTGATTTTTTAATTCTAGATCATAGCTAGCGTTGTTAGCTTCGATACGCATGTTTGAACACAAAAATCCGATATCACACGAGTCAGGTATGAACATTTTAATTGACTCACGGGCTCTTCTAAAGTCGCTCCTCAAATTTGCTAATTTCTTCATGTCTCTCGACCTGCATTTCAAAATCTCGATTTTTTAATTGTATATTATAGCTAGCGTTGTTAGCTTCCATACGTAGGTTTGAACACAAATATCCGATATCACACGAGCCAGGTATGAACATTTTAATTTAGTCAGGAGCTCTTCTAAAGTGCCTCCTCAAATTTGCTAATTTCTTCATGTCTCTCGACCTGAGTTTCAAAATCTCGATTTTTTTATTCCATATCATAGCTAGCGTTGTTAGATTCGATACGCATGTTTGAACACAAAAATCCGATATCACACGAGCCAGGTATGAACATTTTAATTGACTCACGCGCTCTTCTAAAGTCCCTCCTCAAATTTGCTAATTTCGTCATGTCTCTCGACCTGAGTTTCAAAATTTGGATTTTTTAATTCTATATCATAGCTAGCGTTGTTAGCTTCGATACGCATGTTTGAACACAAAAATCCGATATCACACGACCCAGGTATGAACATTTTAATTTAGTCACGCGCTCTTCTAAAGTCCCTCCTCAAATTTGCTAATTTCTTCATGTCTCTCGGCCTGAGTTTCAAAATCTCGATTTTTTAATTCGATATCATAGCTAGCGTTGTTAGCTTCGATACGCATGTTTGAACACAAAAATCCGATATCACACGAGCCAGGTATGAACATTTTAATTTAGTCACGCGCTCTTCTAAAGTCCCTCCTCAAATTTGCTAATTTCTTCATGTCTCTCGGCCTGAGTTTCAAAATCTCGATTTTTTAATTCGATATCATAGCTAGCGTTGTTAGCTTCGATACGCATGTTTGAACACAAAAATCCGATATCACACGAGCCAGGTATGAACATTTTAATTTAGTCACGGGCTCTTCTAAAGTCGCTCCTCAAATTTGCTAATTTCTTCATGTCTCTCGGCCTGAGTTTCAAAATCTCGATTTTTTAATTCGATATCATAGCTAGCGTTGTTAGCTTCGATACGCATGTTTGAACACAAAAATCCGATATCACACGAGCCAGGTATGAACATTTTAATTTAGTCACGGGCTCTTCTAAAGTCGCTCCTCAAATTTGCTAATTTTTTCATGTCTCTCGACCTGAGTTTCAGAATCTTGATTTTTTAATTCTAGATCATAGCTAGCGTTGTTAGCTTCGATACGCATGTTTGAACACAAAAATCCGATATCACACGAGTCAGGTATGAACATTTTAATTGACTCACGGGCTCTTCTAAAGTCGCTCCTCAAATTTGCTAATTTCTTCATGTCTCTCGACCTGCATTTCAAAATCTCGATTTTTTAATTGTATATTATAGCTAGCGTTGTTAGCTTCCATACGTAGGTTTGAACACAAATATCCGATATCACACGAGCCAGGTATGAACATTTTAATTTAGTCAGGAGCTCTTCTAAAGTGCCTCCTCAAATTTGCTAATTTCTTCATGTCTCTCGACCTGAGTTTCAAAATCTCGATTTTTTTATTCCATATCATAGCTAGCGTTGTTAGATTCGATACGCATGTTTGAACACAAAAATCCGATATCACACGAGCCAGGTATGAACATTTTAATTGACTCACGCGCTCTTCTAAAGTCCCTCCTCAAATTTGCTAATTTCGTCATGTCTCTCGACCTGAGTTTCAAAATTTGGATTTTTTAATTCTATATCATAGCTAGCGTTGTTAGCTTCGATACGCATGTTTGAACACAAAAATCCGATATCACACGACCCAGGTATGAACATTTTAATTTAGTCACGCGCTCTTCTAAAGTCCCTCCTCAAATTTGCTAATTTCTTCATGTCTCTCGGCCTGAGTTTCAAAATCTCGATTTTTTAATTCGATATCATAGCTAGCGTTGTTAGCTTCGATACGCATGTTTGAACACAAAAATCCGATATCACACGACCCAGGTATGAACATTTTAATTTAGTCACGGGCTCTTCTAAAGTCCCTCCTCAAATTTGCTAATTTCTTCATGTCTCTCGGCCTGAGTTTCAAAATCTCGATTTTTTAATTCGATATCATAGCTAGCGTTGTTAGCTTCGATACGCATGTTTGAACACAAAAATCCGATATCACACGAGCCAGGTATGAACATTTTAATTTAGTCACGGGCTCTTCTAAAGTCCCTCCTCAAATTTGCTAATTTCTTCATGTCTCTCGGCCTGAGTTTCAAAATCTCGATTTTTTAATTCTAGATCATAGCTAGCGTTGTTAGCTTCCATACTCATGTTTGAACACAAAAATCCGATATCACACGAGCCAGGTATGAACATTTTAATTGACTCACGCGCTCTTCTCAAGTCCCTACCCAATTTTGCTAATTTCTTCATGTCTCTCGACCTGAGTTTCAGAATCTCGATTTTTGAATTCCATATCATAGCTAGCGTTGTTAGATTCGATACGCATGTTTGAACACAAAAATCCGATATCACACGAGCCAGGTATGAACATTTTAATTGACTCACGCGCTCTTCTAAAGTGCCTCCTCAAATTTGCTAATTTCGTCATGTCTCTCGACCTGAGTTTCAAAATCTGGATTTTTTAATTCTATATCATAGCTAGCGTTGTTAGCTTCGATACGCATGTTTGAACACAAAAATCCGATATCACACGAGCCAGGTATGAACATTTTAATTTAGTCACGCGCTCTTCTAAAGTCCCTCCTCAAATTTGCTAATTTCTTCATGTCTCTCGGCCTGAGTTTCAAAATCTCGATTTTTTAATTCGATATCATAGCTAGCGTTGTTAGCTTCGATACGCATGTTTGAACACAAAAATCCGATATCACACGAGCCAGGTATGAACATTTTAATTTAGTCACGGGCTCTTCTAAAGTCGCTCCTCAAATTTGCTAATTTCTTCATGTCTCTCGGCCTGAGTTTCAAAATCTCGATTTTTTAATTCGATATCATAGCTAGCGTTGTTAGCTTCGATACGCATGTTTGAACACAAAAATCCGATATCACACGAGCCAGGTATGAACATTTTAATTTAGTCACGGGCTCTTCTAAAGTCGCTCCTCAAATTTGCTAATTTTTTCATGTCTCTCGACCTGAGTTTCAGAATCTTGATTTTTTAATTCTAGATCATAGCTAGCGTTGTTAGCTTCGATACGCATGTTTGAACACAAAAATCCGATATCACACGAGTCAGGTATGAACATTTTAATTGACTCACGGGCTCTTCTAAAGTCGCTCCTCAAATTTGCTAATTTCTTCATGTCTCTCGACCTGCATTTCAAAATCTCGATTTTTTAATTGTATATTATAGCTAGCGTTGTTAGCTTCCATACGTAGGTTTGAACACAAATATCCGATATCACACGAGCCAGGTATGAACATTTTAATTTAGTCAGGAGCTCTTCTAAAGTGCCTCCTCAAATTTGCTAATTTCTTCATGTCTCTCGACCTGAGTTTCAAAATCTCGATTTTTTTATTCCATATCATAGCTAGCGTTGTTAGATTCGATACGCATGTTTGAACACAAAAATCCGATATCACACGAGCCAGGTATGAACATTTTAATTGACTCACGCGCTCTTCTAAAGTCCCTCCTCAAATTTGCTAATTTCGTCATGTCTCTCGACCTGAGTTTCAAAATTTGGATTTTTTAATTCTATATCATAGCTAGCGTTGTTAGCTTCGATACGCATGTTTGAACACAAAAATCCGATATCACACGACCCAGGTATGAACATTTTAATTTAGTCACGCGCTCTTCTAAAGTCCCTCCTCAAATTTGCTAATTTCTTCATGTCTCTCGGCCTGAGTTTCAAAATCTCGATTTTTTAATTCGATATCATAGCTAGCGTTGTTAGCTTCGATACGCATGTTTGAACACAAAAATCCGATATCACACGACCCAGGTATGAACATTTTAATTTAGTCACGGGCTCTTCTAAAGTCGCTCCTCAAATTTGCTAATTTTTTCATGTCTCTCGACCTGAGTTTCAGAATCTTGATTTTTTAATTCTAGATCATAGCTAGCGTTGTTAGCTTCGATACGCATGTTTGAACACAAAAATCCGATATCACACGAGTCAGGTATGAACATTTTAATTGACTCACGGGCTCTTCTAAAGTCGCTCCTCAAATTTGCTAATTTCTTCATGTCTCTCGACCTGCATTTCAAAATCTCGATTTTTTAATTGTATATTATAGCTAGCGTTGTTAGCTTCCATACGTAGGTTTGAACACAAATATCCGATATCACACGAGCCAGGTATGAACATTTTAATTTAGTCAGGAGCTCTTCTAAAGTGCCTCCTCAAATTTGCTAATTTCTTCATGTCTCTCGACCTGAGTTTCAAAATCTCGATTTTTTTATTCCATATCATAGCTAGCGTTGTTAGATTCGATACGCATGTTTGAACACAAAAATCCGATATCACACGAGCCAGGTATGAACATTTTAATTGACTCACGCGCTCTTCTAAAGTCCCTCCTCAAATTTGCTAATTTCGTCATGTCTCTCGACCTGAGTTTCAAAATCTGGATTTTTTAATTCTATATCATAGCTAGCGTTGTTAGCTTCGATACGCATGTTTGAACACAAAAATCCGATATCACACGACCCAGGTATGAACATTTTAATTTAGTCACGGGCTCTTCTAAAGTCCCTCCTCAAATTTGCTAATTTCTTCATGTCTCTCGGCCTGAGTTTCAAAATCTCGATTTTTTAATTCGATATCATAGCTAGCGTTGTTAGCTTCGATACGCATGTTTGAACACAAAAATCCGATATCACACGAGCCAGGTATGAACATTTTAATTTAGTCACGGGCTCTTCTAAAGTCGCTCCTCAAATTTGCTAATTTTTTCATGTCTCTCGGCCTGAGTTTCAAAATCTCGATTTTTTAATTCGATATCATAGCTAGCGTTGTTAGCTTCGATACGCATGTTTGAACACAAAAATCCGATATCACACGACCCAGGTATGAACATTTTAATTTAGTCACGAGCTCTTCTAAAGTGCCTCCTCAAATTTGCTAATTTGTTCATGTCTCTCGACCTGAGTTTCAAAATCTCGATTTTTTAATTCCATATCATAGCTAGCGTTGTTAGATTCGATACGCATGTTTGAACACAAAAATCCGATATCACACGAGCCAGGTATGAACATTTTAATTGACTCACGCGCTCTTCTAAAGTCCCTCCTCAAATTTGCTAATTTCGTCATGTCTCTCGACCTGAGTTTCAAAATCTGGATTTTTTAATTCTATATCATAGCTAGCGTTGTTAGCTTCGATACGCATGTTTGAACACAAAAATCCGATATCACACGAGCCAGGTATGAACATTTTAATTTAGTCACGCGCTCTTCTAAAGTCCCTCCTCAAATTTGCTAATTTCTTCATGTCTCTCGGCCTGAGTTTCAAAATCTCGATTTTTTAATTCGATATCATAGCTAGCGTTGTTAGCTTCGATACGCATGTTTGAACACAAAAATCCGATATCACACGAGCCAGGTATGAACATTTTAATTTAGTCACGGGCTCTTCTAAAGTCGCTCCTCAAATTTGCTAATTTTTTCATGTCTCTCGGCCTGAGTTTCAAAATCTCGATTTTTTAATTCGATATCATAGCTAGCGTTGTTAGCTTCGATACGCATGTTTGAACACAAAAATCCGATATCACACGACCCAGGTATGAACATTTTAATTTAGTCACGAGCTCTTCTAAAGTGCCTCCTCAAATTTGCTAATTTGTTCATGTCTCTCGACCTGAGTTTCAAAATCTCGATTTTTTAATTCCATATCATAGCTAGCGTTGTTAGATTCGATACGCATGTTTGAACACAAAAATCCGATATCACACGAGCCAGGTATGAACATTTTAATTGACTCACGCGCTCTTCTAAAGTCCCTCCTCAAATTTGCTAATTTCGTCATGTCTCTCGACCTGAGTTTCAAAATCTGGATTTTTTAATTCTATATCATAGCTAGCGTTGTTAGCTTCGATACGCATGTTTGAACACAAAAATCCGATATCACACGAGCCAGGTATGAACATTTTAATTTAGTCACGCGCTCTTCTAAAGTCCCTCCTCAAATTTGCTAATTTCTTCATGTCTCTCGGCCTGAGTTTCAAAATCTCGATTTTTTAATTCGATATCATAGCTAGCGTTGTTAGCTTCGATACGCATGTTTGAACACAAAAATCCGATATCACACGAGCCAGGTATGAACATTTTAATTTAGTCACGGGCTCTTCTAAAGTCGCTCCTCAAATTTGCTAATTTTTTCATGTCTCTCGACCTGAGTTTCAGAATCTTGATTTTTTAATTCTAGATCATAGCTAGCGTTGTTAGCTTCGATACGCATGTTTGAACACAAAAATCCGATATCACACGAGTCAGGTATGAACATTTTAATTGACTCACGCGCTCTTCTCAAGTCCCTCCTCAAATTTGCTAATTTCGTCATGTCTCTCGACCTGAGTTTCAGAATCTTGATTTTTTAATTCGATATCATAGCTAGCGTTGTTAGCTTCGATACGCATGTTTGAACACAAAAATCCGATATCACACGAGCCAGGTATGAACATTTTAATTTAGTCACGCGCTCTTCTAAAGTCCCTCCTCAAATTTGCTAATTTCTTCATGTCTCTCGGCCTGAGTTTCAAAATCTCGATTTTTTAATTCTAGATCATAGCTAGCGTTGTTAGCTTCCATACTCATGTTTGAACACAAAAATCCGATATCACACGAGCCAGGTATGAACATTTTAATTGACTCACGCGCTCTTCTCAAGTCCCTACCCAATTTTGCTAATTTCTTCATGTCTCTCGACCTGAGTTTCAGAATCTCGATTTTTTAATTCCATATCATAGCTAGCGTTGTTAGATTCGATACGCATGTTTGAACACAAAAATCCGATATCACACGAGCCAGGTATGAATATTTTAATTGACTCACGCGCTCTTCTAAAGTCCCTCCTCAAATTTGGTAATTTCGTCATGTCTCTCGACCTGAGTTTCAAAATCTGGATTTTTTAATTCAATATCATAGCTAGCGTTGTTAGCTTCGATACGCATGTTTGAACACAAAAATCCGATATCACACGACCCAGGTATGAACATTTTAATTTAGTCACGGGCTCTTCTAAAGTCCCTCCTCAAATTTGCTAATTTCTTCATGTCTCTCGGCCTGAGTTTCAAAATCTCGATTTTTTAATTCGATATCATAGCTAGCGTTGTTAGCTTCGATACGCATGTTTGAACACAAAAATCCGATATCACACGAGCCAGGTATGAACATTTTAATTGACTCACGGGCTCTTCTAAAGTACCTCCTCAAATTTGCTAATTTCTTCATGTCTCTCGACCTGAGTTTCAAAATCTCGATTTTTTAATTCCATATCATAGCTAGCGTTGTTAGATTCGATACGCATGTTTGAACACAAAAATCCGATATCACACGAGCCAGGTATGAACATTTTAATTGACTCACGCGCTCTTCTAAAGTCCCTCCTCAAATTTGCTAATTTCGTCATGTCTCTCGACCTGAGTTTCAAAATCTGGATTTTTTAATTCTATATCATAGCTAGCGTTGTTAGCTTCGATACGCATGTTTGAACACAAAAATCCGATATCACACGAGCCAGGTATGAACATTTTAATTTAGTCACGCGCTCTTCTAAAGTCCCTCCTCAAATTTGCTAATTTCTTCATGTCTCTCGGCCTGAGTTTCAAAATCTCGATTTTTTAATTCGATATCATAGCTAGCGTTGTTAGCTTCGATACGCATGTTTGAACACAAAAATCCGATATCACCCGAGCCAGGTATGAACATTTTAATTTAGTCACGGGCTCTTCTAAAGTCGCTCCTCAAATTTGCTAATTTTTTCATGTCTCTCGACCTGAGTTTCAGAATCTTGATTTTTTAATTCTAGATCATAGCTAGCGTTGTTAGCTTCGATACGCATGTTTGAACACAAAAATCCGATATCACACGAGTCAGGTATGAACATTTTAATTGACTCACGGGCTCTGCTAAAGTCGCTCCTCAAATTTGCTAATTTCTTCATGTCTCTCGACCTGCATTTCAAAATCTCGATTTTTTAATTGTATATTATAGCTAGCGTTGTTAGCTTCCATACGTAGGTTTGAACACAAATATCCGATATCACACGAGCCAGGTATGAACATTTTAATTTAGTCAGGAGCTCTTCTAAAGTGCCTCCTCAAATTTGCTAATTTCTTCATGTCTCTCGACCTGAGTTTCAAAATCTCGATTTTTTTATTCCATATCATAGCTAGCGTTGTTAGATTCGATACGCATGTTTGAACACAAAAATCCGATATCACACGAGCCAGGTATGAACATTTTAATTGACTCACGCGCTCTTCTAAAGTCCCTCCTCAAATTTGCTAATTTCGTCATGTCTCTCGACCTGAGTTTCAAAATCTGGATTTTTTAATTCTATATCATAGCTAGCGTTGTTAGCTTCGATACGCATGTTTGAACACAAAAATCCGATATCACACGACCCAGGTATGAACATTTTAATTTAGTCACGGGCTCTTCTAAAGTCCCTCCTCAAATTTGCTAATTTCTTCATGTCTCTCGGCCTGAGTTTCAAAATCTCGATTTTTTAATTCGATATCATAGCTAGCGTTGTTAGCTTCGATACGAATGTTTGAACACAAAAATCCGATATCACACGAGCCAGGTATGAACATTTTAATTTAGTCACGGGCTCTTCTAAAGTCGCTCCTCAAATTTGCTAATTTTTTCATGTCTCTCGGCCTGAGTTTCAAAATCTCGATTTTTTAATTCGATATCATAGCTAGCGTTGTTAGCTTCGATACGCATGGTTGAACACAAAAATCCGATATCACACGAGCCAGGTATGAACATTTTAATTTAGTCACGGGCTCTTCTAAAGTCGCTCCTCAAATTTGCTAATTTCTTCATGTCTCTCGACCTGAGTTTAAAAATCTCGATTTTTTAATTCCATATCATAGCTAGCGTTGTTAGCTTCGATACTCATGTTTGAACACAAAAATCCGATATCACACGAGCCAGGTATGAACATTTTAATTGACTCACGCGCTCTTCTCAAGTCCCTACCCAATTTTGCTAATTTCTTCATGTCTCTCGACCTGAGTTTCAGAATCTCGATTTTTTAATTCCATATCATAGCTAGCGTTGTTAGATTCGATACGCATGTTTGAACACAAAAATCCGATATCACACGAGCCAGGTATGAACATTTTAATTGACTCACGCGCTCTTCTAAAGTGCCTCCTCAAATTTGCTAATTTCGTCATGTCTCTCGACCTGAGTTTCAAAATCTGGATTTTTTAATTCTATATCATAGCTAGCGTTGTTAGCTTCGATACGCATGTTTGAACACAAAAATCCGATATCACACGAGCCAGGTATGAACATTTTAATTTAGTCACGCGCTCTTCTAAAGTCCCTCCTCAAATTTGCTAATTTCTTCATGTCTCTCGGCCTGAGTTTCAAAATCTCGATTTTTTAATTCGATATCATAGCTAGCGTTGTTAGCTTCGATACGCATGTTTGAACACAAAAATCCGATATCACACGAGCCAGGTATGAACATTTTAATTTAGTCACGGGCTCTTCTAAAGTCGCTCCTCAAATTTGCTAATTTCTTCATGTCTCTCGGCCTGAGTTTCAAAATCTCGATTTTTTAATTCGATATCATAGCTAGCGTTGTTAGCTTCGATACGCATGTTTGAACACAAAAATCCGATATCACACGAGCCAGGTATGAACATTTTAATTTAGTCACGGGCTCTTCTAAAGTCGCTCCTCAAATTTGCTAATTTTTTCATGTCTCTCGACCTGAGTTTCAGAATCTTGATTTTTTAATTCTAGATCATAGCTAGCGTTGTTAGCTTCGATACGCATGTTTGAACACAAAAATCCGATATCACACGAGTCAGGTATGAACATTTTAATTTAGTCACGGGCTCTTCTAAAGTCGCTCCTCAAATTTGCTAATTTCTTCATGTCTCTCGGCCTGAGTTTCAAAATCTCGATTTTTTAATTCGATATCATAGCTAGCGTTGTTAGCTTCGATACGCATGTTTGAACACAAAAATCCGATATCACACGAGCCAGGTATGAACATTTTAATTTAGTCACGGGCTCTTCTAAAGTCGCTCCTCAAATTTGCTAATTTTTTCATGTCTCTCGACCTGAGTTTCAGAATCTTGATTTTTTAATTCTAGATCATAGCTAGCGTTGTTAGCTTCGATACGCATGTTTGAACACAAAAATCCGATATCACACGAGTCAGGTATGAACATTTTAATTGACTCACGGGCTCTTCTAAAGTCGCTCCTCAAATTTGCTAATTTCTTCATGTCTCTCGACCTGCATTTCAAAATCTCGATTTTTTAATTGTATATTATAGCTAGCGTTGTTAGCTTCCATACGTAGGTTTGAACACAAATATCCGATATCACACGAGCCAGGTATGAACATTTTAATTTAGTCAGGAGCTCTTCTAAAGTGCCTCCTCAAATTTGCTAATTTCTTCATGTCTCTCGACCTGAGTTTCAAAATCTCGATTTTTTTATTCCATATCATAGCTAGCGTTGTTAGATTCGATACGCATGTTTGAACACAAAAATCCGATATCACACGAGCCAGGTATGAACATTTTAATTGACTCACGCGCTCTTCTAAAGTCCCTCCTCAAATTTGCTAATTTCGTCATGTCTCTCGACCTGAGTTTCAAAATTTGGATTTTTTAATTCTATATCATAGCTAGCGTTGTTAGCTTCGATACGCATGTTTGAACACAAAAATCCGATATCACACGACCCAGGTATGAACATTTTAATTTAGTCACGCGCTCTTCTAAAGTCCCTCCTCAAATTTGCTAATTTCTTCATGTCTCTCGGCCTGAGTTTCAAAATCTCGATTTTTTAATTCGATATCATAGCTAGCGTTGTTAGCTTCGATACGCATGTTTGAACACAAAAATCCGATATCACACGACCCAGGTATGAACATTTTAATTTAGTCACGGGCTCTTCTAAAGTCCCTCCTCAAATTTGCTAATTTCTTCATGTCTCTCGGCCTGAGTTTCAAAATCTCGATTTTTTAATTCGATATCATAGCTAGCGTTGTTAGCTTCGATACGCATGTTTGAACACAAAAATCCGATATCACACGAGCCAGGTATGAACATTTTAATTTAGTCACGCGCTCTTCTAAAGTCCCTCCTCAAATTTGCTAATTTCTTCATGTCTCTCGGCCTGAGTTTCAAAATCTCGATTTTTTAATTCTAGATCATAGCTAGCGTTGTTAGCTTCCATACTCATGTTTGAACACAAAAATCCGATATCACACGAGCCAGGTATGAACATTTTAATTGACTCACGCGCTCTTCTCAAGTCCCTACCCAATTTTGCTAATTTCTTCATGTCTCTCGACCTGAGTTTCAGAATCTCGATTTTTGAATTCCATATCATAGCTAGCGTTGTTAGATTCGATACGCATGTTTGAACACAAAAATCCGATATCACACGAGCCAGGTATGAACATTTTAATTGACTCACGCGCTCTTCTAAAGTGCCTCCTCAAATTTGCTAATTTCGTCATGTCTCTCGACCTGAGTTTCAAAATCTCGATTTTTTAATTCGATATCATAGCTAGCGTTGTTAGCTTCGATACGAATGTTTGAACACAAAAATCCGATATCACACGAGCCAGGTATGAACATTTTAATTTAGTCACGGGCTCTTCTAAAGTCGCTCCTCAAATTTGCTAATTTTTTCATGTCTCTCGGCCTGAGTTTCAAAATCTCGATTTTTTAATTCGATATCATAGCTAGCGTTGTTAGCTTCGATACGCATGGTTGAACACAAAAATCCGATATCACACGAGCCAGGTATGAACATTTTAATTTAGTCACGGGCTCTTCTAAAGTCGCTCCTCAAATTTGCTAATTTCTTCATGTCTCTCGACCTGAGTTTAAAAATCTCGATTTTTTAATTCCATATCATAGCTAGCGTTGTTAGCTTCGATACTCATGTTTGAACACAAAAATCCGATATCACACGAGCCAGGTATGAACATTTTAATTGACTCACGCGCTCTTCTCAAGTCCCTACCCAATTTTGCTAATTTCTTCATGTCTCTCGACCTGAGTTTCAGAATCTCGATTTTTTAATTCCATATCATAGCTAGCGTTGTTAGATTCGATACGCATGTTTGAACACAAAAATCCGATATCACACGAGCCAGGTATGAACATTTTAATTGACTCACGCGCTCTTCTAAAGTGCCTCCTCAAATTTGCTAATTTCGTCATGTCTCTCGACCTGAGTTTCAAAATCTGGATTTTTTAATTCTATATCATAGCTAGCGTTGTTAGCTTCGATACGCATGTTTGAACACAAAAATCCGATATCACACGAGCCAGGTATGAACATTTTAATTTAGTCACGCGCTCTTCTAAAGTCCCTCCTCAAATTTGCTAATTTCTTCATGTCTCTCGGCCTGAGTTTCAAAATCTCGATTTTTTAATTCGATATCATAGCTAGCGTTGTTAGCTTCGATACGCATGTTTGAACACAAAAATCCGATATCACACGAGCCAGGTATGAACATTTTAATTTAGTCACGGGCTCTTCTAAAGTCGCTCCTCAAATTTGCTAATTTCTTCATGTCTCTCGGCCTGAGTTTCAAAATCTCGATTTTTTAATTCGATATCATAGCTAGCGTTGTTAGCTTCGATACGCATGTTTGAACACAAAAATCCGATATCACACGAGCCAGGTATGAACATTTTAATTTAGTCACGGGCTCTTCTAAAGTCGCTCCTCAAATTTGCTAATTTTTTCATGTCTCTCGACCTGAGTTTCAGAATCTTGATTTTTTAATTCTAGATCATAGCTAGCGTTGTTAGCTTCGATACGCATGTTTGAACACAAAAATCCGATATCACACGAGTCAGGTATGAACATTTTAATTGACTCACGGGCTCTTCTAAAGTCGCTCCTCAAATTTGCTAATTTTTTCATGTCTCTCGACCTGAGTTTCAGAATCTTGATTTTTTAATTCTAGATCATAGCTAGCGTTGTTAGCTTCGATACGCATGTTTGAACACAAAAATCCGATATCACACGAGTCAGGTATGAACATTTTAATTGACTCACGGGCTCTTCTAAAGTCGCTCCTCAAATTTGCTAATTTCTTCATGTCTCTCGACCTGCATTTCAAAATCTCGATTTTTTAATTGTATATTATAGCTAGCGTTGTTAGCTTCCATACGTAGGTTTGAACACAAATATCCGATATCACACGAGCCAGGTATGAACATTTTAATTTAGTCAGGAGCTCTTCTAAAGTGCCTCCTCAAATTTGCTAATTTCTTCATGTCTCTCGACCTGAGTTTCAAAATCTCGATTTTTTTATTCCATATCATAGCTAGCGTTGTTAGATTCGATACGCATGTTTGAACACAAAAATCCGATATCACACGAGCCAGGTATGAACATTTTAATTGACTCACGCGCTCTTCTAAAGTCCCTCCTCAAATTTGCTAATTTCGTCATGTCTCTCGACCTGAGTTTCAAAATCTGGATTTTTTAATTCTATATCATAGCTAGCGTTGTCAGCTTCGATACGCATGTTTGAACACAAAAATCCGATATCACACGACCCAGGTATGAACATTTTAATTTAGTCACGGGCTCTTCTAAAGTCCCTCCTCAAATTTGCTAATTTCTTCATGTCTCTCGGCCTGAGTTTCAAAATCTCGATTTTTTAATTCGATATCATAGCTAGCGTTGTTAGCTTCGATACGCATGTTTGAACACAAAAATCCGATATCACACGAGCCAGGTATGAACATTTTAATTTAGTCACGGGCTCTTCTAAAGTCGCTCCTCAAATTTGCTAATTTTTTCATGTCTCTCGGCCTGAGTTTCAAAATCTCGATTTTTTAATTCGATATCATAGCTAGCGTTGTTAGCTTCGATACGCATGTTTGAACACAAAAATCCGATATCACACGACCCAGGTATGAACATTTTAATTTAGTCACGAGCTCTTCTAAAGTGCCTCCTCAAATTTGCTAATTTGTTC
This sequence comes from Azolla caroliniana, assembly GCF_043228905.1. Classification (NCBI taxonomy): domain Eukaryota; kingdom Viridiplantae; phylum Streptophyta; class Polypodiopsida; order Salviniales; family Salviniaceae; genus Azolla; species Azolla caroliniana. The sequence goes on from NW_028230758.1 coordinate 18,601, forward strand.
ATGTCTCTCGACCTGAGTTTCAAAATCTCGATTTTTTAATTCCATATCATAGCTAGCGTTGTTAGATTCGATACGCATGTTTGAACACAAAAATCCGATATCACACGAGCCAGGTATGAACATTTTAATTGACTCACGCGCTCTTCTAAAGTCCCTCCTCAAATTTGCTAATTTCGTCATGTCTCTCGACCTGAGTTTCAAAATCTGGATTTTTTAATTCTATATCATAGCTAGCGTTGTTAGCTTCGATACGCATGTTTGAACACAAAAATCCGATATCACACGAGCCAGGTATGAACATTTTAATTTAGTCACGCGCTCTTCTAAAGTCCCTCCTCAAATTTGCTAATTTCTTCATGTCTCTCGGCCTGAGTTTCAAAATCTCGATTTTTTAATTCGATATCATAGCTAGCGTTGTTAGCTTCGATACGCATGTTTGAACACAAAAATCCGATATCACACGAGCCAGGTATGAACATTTTAATTTAGTCACGGGCTCTTCTAAAGTCGCTCCTCAAATTTGCTAATTTTTTCATGTCTCTCGACCTGAGTTTCAGAATCTTGATTTTTTAATTCTAGATCATAGCTAGCGTTGTTAGCTTCGATACGCATGTTTGAACACAAAAATCCGATATCACACGAGTCAGGTATGAACATTTTAATTGACTCACGCGCTCTTCTCAAGTCCCTCCTCAAATTTGCTAATTTCCTCATGTCTCTCGACCTGAGTTTCAGAATCTTGATTTTTTAATTCGATATCATAGCTAGCGTTGTTAGCTTCGATACGCATGTTTGAACACAAAAATCCGATATCACACGAGCCAGGTATGAACATTTTAATTTAGTCACGCGCTCTTCTAAAGTCCCTCCTCAAATTTGCTAATTTCTTCATGTCTCTCGGCCTGAGTTTCAAAATCTCGATTTTTTAATTCTAGATCATAGCTAGCGTTGTTAGCTTCCATACTCATGTTTGAACACAAAAATCCGATATCACACGAGCCAGGTATGAACATTTTAATTGACTCACGCGCTCTTCTCAAGTCCCTACCCAATTTTGCTAATTTCTTCATGTCTCTCGACCTGAGTTTCAGAATCTCGATTTTTTAATTCCATATCATAGCTAGCGTTGTTAGATTCGATACGCATGTTTGAACACAAAAATCCGATATCACACGAGCCAGGTATGAATATTTTAATTGACTCACGCGCTCTTCTAAAGTCCCTCCTCAAATTTGCTAATTTCGTCATGTCTCTCGACCTGAGTTTCAAAATCTCGATTTTTTAATTCTATATCATAGCTAGCGTTGTTAGCTTCGATACGCATGTTTGAACACAAAAATCCGATATCACACGAGGCAGGTATGAACATTTTAATTTAGTCACGCGCTCTTCTAAAGTCCCTCCTCAAATTTGCTAATTTCTTCATGTCTCTCGGCTTGAGTTTCAAAATCTCGATTTTATAATTCGATATCATAGCTAGCGTTGTTAGCTTCCATACTCATGTTTGAACACAAAAATCCGATATCACACGAGGCAGGTATGAACATTGTAATTGACTCACGCGCTCTTCTCAAGTCCCTACCCAATTTTGCTAATTTCTTCATGTCTCTCGACCTGACTTTCAAAAACTTGATTTTTTAATTCTAGATCATAGCTAGCGTTGTTAGCTTCGATACGCATGTTTGAACACAAAAATCCGATATCACACGAGTCAGGTATGAACATTTTAATTGACTCACGCGCTCTTCTCAAGTCCCTCCTCAAATTTGCTAATTTCCTCATGTCTCTCGACCTGAGTTTCAAAATCTCGATTTTTTAATTCTATATCATAGCTAGCGTTGTTAGCTTCGATACGCATGTTTGTACAGAAAAATCCGATATCACACGAGCCAGGTATGAACATTTTAATTTAGTCACGGGCTCTTCTAAAGTCCCTCCTCAAATTTGCTAATTTCTTCATGTCTCTCGGCCTGAGTTTCAAAATCTCGATTTTTTAATTCGATATCATAGCTAGCGTTGTTAGCTTCGATACGCATGTTTGAACACAAAAATCCGATATCACACGACCCAGGTATGAACATTTTAATTTAGTCACGAGCTCTTCTAAAGTGCCTCCTCAAATTTGCTAATTTCTTCATGTCTCTCGGCCTGACTTTCAAAAACTTGATTTTTTAATTCTAGATCATAGCTAGCGTTCTAAGCTTCGATACGCATGTTTGAACACAAAAATCCGATATCACACGAGTCAGGTATGAACATTTTAATTGACTCACGCGCTCTTCTCAAGTCCCTCCTCAAATTTGCTAATTTCCTCATGTCTCTCGACCTGAGTTTCAGAATCTTGATTTTTTAATTCTATATCATAGCTAGCGTTGTTAGCTTCGATACGCATGTTTGAACACAAAAATCCGATATCACACGAGCCAGGTATGAACATTTTAATTTAGTCACGGGCTCTTCTAAAGTCGCTCCTCAAATTTGCTAATTTCCTCATGTCTCTCGACCTGAGTTTCAGAATCTTGATTTTTTAATTCTATATCATAGCTAGCGTTGTTAGCTTCGATACGCATGTTTGAACACAAAAATCCGATATCACACGAGCCAGGTATGAACATTTTAATTTAGTCACGGGCTCTTCTAAAGTCGCTCCTCAAATTTGCTAATTTCTTCATGTCTCTCGACCTGAGTTTAAAAATCTCGATTTTTTAATTCCATATCATAGCTAGCGTTGTTAGCTTCGATACGCATGTTTGAACACAAAAATCCGATATCACACGAGTCAGGTATGAACATTTTAATTGACTCACGCGCTCTTCTCAAGTCCCTCCTCAAATTTGCTAATTTCTTCATGTCTCTCGACCTGAGTTTCAGAATCTCGATTTTTTAATTCTATATCATAGCTAGCGTTCTTAGCTTCGATCCGCATGTTTGAACACAAAAATCCGATATCACACGAGCCAGGTATGAACATTTTAATTTGCTCACGCGCTCTTCTCAAGTCCCTCCTCAAATTTGCTAATGTCTTCATGTCTCTCGGCCTGACTTTCAAAAACTTGATTTTTTAATTCTATATCATAGCTAGCGTTCTTAGCTTCGATCCGCATGTTTGAACACAAAAATCCGATATCACACGAGCCAGGTATGAACATTTTAATTTGCTCACGCGCTCTTCTCAAGTCCCTCCTCAAATTTGCTAATGTCTTCATGTCTCTCGGCCTGACTTTCAAAAACTTGATTTTTTAATTCTAGATCATAGCTAGCGTTGTTAGCTTCGATACGCATGGTTGAACACAAAAATCCGATATCACACGAGCCAGGTATGAACATTTTAATTTAGTCACGGGCTCTTCTAAAGTCGCTCCTCAAATTTGCTAATTTCTTCATGTCTCTCGACCTGAGTTTAAAAATCTCGATTTTTTAATTCCATATCATAGCTAGCGTTGTTAGCTTCGATACGCATGTTTGAACACAAAAATCCGATATCACACGAGTCAGGTATGAACATTTTAATTGACTCACGCGCTCTTCTCAAGTCCCTCCTCAAATTTGCTAATTTCTTCATGTCTCTCGACCTGAGTTTCAGAATCTCGATTTTTTAATTCTATATCATAGCTAGCGTTCTTAGCTTCGATCCGCATGTTTGAACACAAAAATCCGATATCACACGAGCCAGGTATGAACATTTTAATTTGCTCACGCGCTCTTCTCAAGTCCCTCCTCAAATTTGCTAATGTCTTCATGTCTCTCGGCCTGACTTTCAAAAACTTGATTTTTTAATTCGATATCATAGCTAGCGTTGTTAGCTTCGATACGCATGTTTGAACACAAAAATCCGATATCACACGACCCAGGTATGAACATTTTAATTTAGTCACGAGCTCTTCTAAAGTGCCTCCTCAAATTTGCTAATTTGTTCATGTCTCTCGACCTGAGTTTCAAAATCTCGATTTTTTAATTCCATATCATAGCTAGCGTTGTTAGATTCGATACGCATGTTTGAACACAAAAATCCGATATCACACGAGCCAGGTATGAACATTTTAATTGACTCACGCGCTCTTCTAAAGTCCCTCCTCAAATTTGCTAATTTCGTCATGTCTCTCGACCTGAGTTTCAAAATCTGGATTTTTTAATTCTATATCATAGCTAGCGTTGTTAGCTTCGATACGCATGTTTGAACACAAAAATCCGATATCACACGAGCCAGGTATGAACATTTTAATTTAGTCACGCGCTCTTCTAAAGTCCCTCCTCAAATTTGCTAATTTCTTCATGTCTCTCGGCCTGAGTTTCAAAATCTCGATTTTTTAATTCGATATCATAGCTAGCGTTGTTAGCTTCGATACGCATGTTTGAACACAAAAATCCGATATCACACGAGCCAGGTATGAACATTTTAATTTAGTCACGGGCTCTTCTAAAGTCGCTCCTCAAATTTGCTAATTTTTTCATGTCTCTCGACCTGAGTTTCAGAATCTTGATTTTTTAATTCTAGATCATAGCTAGCGTTGTTAGCTTCGATACGCATGTTTGAACACAAAAATCCGATATCACACGAGTCAGGTATGAACATTTTAATTGACTCACGCGCTCTTCTCAAGTCCCTCCTCAAATTTGCTAATTTCCTCATGTCTCTCGACCTGAGTTTCAGAATCTTGATTTTTTAATTCGATATCATAGCTAGCGTTGTTAGCTTCGATACGCATGTTTGAACACAAAAATCCGATATCACACGAGCCAGGTATGAACATTTTAATTTAGTCACGCGCTCTTCTAAAGTCCCTCCTCAAATTTGCTAATTTCTTCATGTCTCTCGGCCTGAGTTTCAAAATCTCGATTTTTTAATTCTAGATCATAGCTAGCGTTGTTAGCTTCCATACTCATGTTTGAACACAAAAATCCGATATCACACGAGCCAGGTATGAACATTTTAATTGACTCACGCGCTCTTCTCAAGTCCCTACCCAATTTTGCTAATTTCTTCATGTCTCTCGACCTGAGTTTCAGAATCTCGATTTTTTAATTCCATATCATAGCTAGCGTTGTTAGATTCGATACGCATGTTTGAACACAAAAATCCGATATCACACGAGCCAGGTATGAATATTTTAATTGACTCACGCGCTCTTCTAAAGTCACTCCTCAAATTTGCTAATTTCGTCATGTCTCTCGACCTGAGTTTCAAAATCTCGATTTTTTAATTCTATATCATAGCTAGCGTTGTTAGCTTCGATACGCATGTTTGAACACAAAAATCCGATATCACACGAGGCAGGTATGAACATTTTAATTTAGTCACGCGCTCTTCTAAAGTCCCTCCTCAAATTTGCTAATTTCTTCATGTCTCTCGGCCTGAGTTTCAAAATCTCGATTTTATAATTCGATATCATAGCTAGCGTTGTTAGCTTCCATACTCATGTTTGAACACAAAAATCCGATATCACACGAGGCAGGTATGAACATTTTAATTGACTCACGCGCTCTTCTCAAGTCCCTACCCAATTTTGCTAATTTCTTCATGTCTCTCGACCTGACTTTCAAAAAGTTGATTTTTTAATTCTAGATCATAGCTAGCGTTGTTAGCTTCGATACGCATGTTTGAACACAAAAATCCGATATCACACGAGTCAGGTATGAACATTTTAATTGACTCACGCGCTCTTCTCAAGTCCCTCCTCAAATTTGCTAATTTCCTCATGTCTCTCGACCTGAGTTTCAAAATCTCGATTTTTTAATTCTATATCATAGCTAGCGTTGTTAGCTTCGATACGCGTGTTTGAACACAAAAATCCGATATCACACGAGGCAGGCATGAACATTATAATTGACTCACGGGCTCTTCTCAAGTACCTCCTCAAATTTGCTAATTTCTTCATGTCTCTCGGCCTGAGTTTCAAAATCTCGATTTTTTAATTTTATATCATAGCTAGCGTTGTGAGCTTCGATACGCATGTTTGAACACAAAAATCCGATAACACACGAGCCAGCTATGAACATTATAATTGACGCACGGGCTCTTCTCAAGTACCTCCTCAAATTTGCTAATTTCTTCATGTCTCTCGACCTGCATTTCAAAATCTCGATTTTTTAATTGTATATTATAGCTAGCGTTGTTAGCTTCCATACGTAGGTTTGAACACAAATATCCGATATCACACGAGCCAGGTATGAACATTTTAATTTAGTCAGGAGCTCTTCTAAAGTGCCTCCTCAAATTTGCTAATTTCTTCATGTCTCTCGACCTGAGTTTCAAAATCTCGATTTTTTTATTCCATATCATAGCTAGCGTTGTTAGATTCGATACGCATGTTTGAACACAAAAATCCGATATCACACGAGCCAGGTATGAACATTTTAATTGACTCACGCGCTCTTCTAAAGTCCCTCCTCAAATTTGCTAATTTCGTCATGTCTCTCGACCTGAGTTTCAAAATCTGGATTTTTTAATTCTATATCATAGCTAGCGTTGTTAGCTTCGATACGCATGTTTGAACACAAAAATCCGATATCACACGACCCAGGTATGAACATTTTAATTTAGTCACGGGCTCTTCTAAAGTCCCTCCTCAAATTTGCTAATTTCTTCATGTCTCTCGGCCTGAGTTTCAAAATCTCGATTTTTTAATTCGATATCATAGCTAGCGTTGTTAGCTTCGATACGCATGTTTGAACACAAAAATCCGATATCACACGAGCCAGGTATGAACATTTTAATTTAGTCACGGGCTCTTCTAAAGTCGCTCCTCAAATTTGCTAATTTTTTCATGTCTCTCGGCCTGAGTTTCAAAATCTCGATTTTTTAATTCGATATCATAGCTAGCGTTGTTAGCTTCGATACGCATGTTTGAACACAAAAATCCGATATCACACGACCCAGGTATGAACATTTTAATTTAGTCACGAGCTCTTCTAAAGTGCCTCCTCAAATTTGCTAATTTGTTCATGTCTCTCGACCTGAGTTTCAAAATCTCGATTTTTTAATTCCATATCATAGCTAGCGTTGTTAGATTCGATACGCATGTTTGAACACAAAAATCCGATATCACACGAGCCAGGTATGAACATTTTAATTGACTCACGCGCTCTTCTAAAGTCCCTCCTCAAATTTGCTAATTTCGTCATGTCTCTCGACCTGAGTTTCAAAATCTGGATTTTTTAATTCTATATCATAGCTAGCGTTGTTAGCTTCGATACGCATGTTTGAACACAAAAATCCGATATCACACGAGCCAGGTATGAACATTTTAATTTAGTCACGCGCTCTTCTAAAGTCCCTCCTCAAATTTGCTAATTTCTTCATGTCTCTCGGCCTGAGTTTCAAAATCTCGATTTTTTAATTCGATATCATAGCTAGCGTTGTTAGCTTCGATACGCATGTTTGAACACAAAAATCCGATATCACACGAGCCAGGTATGAACATTTTAATTTAGTCACGGGCTCTTCTAAAGTCGCTCCTCAAATTTGCTAATTTTTTCATGTCTCTCGACCTGAGTTTCAGAATCTTGATTTTTTAATTCTAGATCATAGCTAGCGTTGTTAGCTTCGATACGCATGTTTGAACACAAAAATCCGATATCACACGAGTCAGGTATGAACATTTTAATTGACTCACGGGCTCTTCTAAAGTCGCTCCTCAAATTTGCTAATTTCTTCATGTCTCTCGACCTGCATTTCAAAATCTCGATTTTTTAATTGTATATTATAGCTAGCGTTGTTAGCTTCCATACGTAGGTTTGAACACAAATATCCGATATCACACGAGCCAGGTATGAACATTTTAATTTAGTCAGGAGCTCTTCTAAAGTGCCTCCTCAAATTTGCTAATTTCTTCATGTCTCTCTACCTGAGTTTCAAAATCTCGATTTTTTTATTCCATATCATAGCTAGCGTTGTTAGATTCGATACGCATGTTTGAACACAAAAATCCGATATCACACGAGCCAGGTATGAACATTTTAATTGACTCACGCGCTCTTCTAAAGTCCCTCCTCAAATTTGCTAATTTCGTCATGTCTCTCGACCTGAGTTTCAAAATCTGGATTTTTTAATTCTATAACGCATGTTTGAACACAAAAATCCGATATCACACGACCCAGGTATGAACATTTTAATTTAGTCACGGGCTCTTCTAAAGTCCCTCCTCAAATTTGCTAATTTCTTCATGTCTCTCGGCCTGAGTTTCAAAATCTCGATTTTTTAATTCGATATCATAGCTAGCGTTGTTAGCTTCGATACGCATGTTTGAACACAAAAATCCGATATCACACGAGCCAGGTATGAACATTTTAATTTAGTCACGCGCTCTTCTAAAGTCCCTCCTCAAATTTGCTAATTTCTTCATGTCTCTCGGCCTGAGTTTCAAAATCTCGATTTTTTAATTCTAGATCATAGCTAGCGTTGTTAGCTTCCATACTCATGTTTGAACACAAAAATCCGATATCACACGAGCCAGGTATGAACATTTTAATTGACTCACGCGCTCTTCTCAAGTCCCTACCCAATTTTGCTAATTTCTTCATGTCTCTCGACCTGAGTTTCAGAATCTCGATTTTTTAATTCCATATCATAGCTAGCGTTGTTAGATTCGATACGCATGTTTGAACACAAAAATCCGATATCACACGAGCCAGGTATGAACATTTTAATTGACTCACGCGCTCTTCTAAAGTGCCTCCTCAAATTTGCTAATTTCGTCATGTCTCTCGACCTGAGTTTCAAAATCTGGATTTTTTAATTCTATATCATAGCTAGCGTTGTTAGCTTCGATACGCATGTTTGAACACAAAAATCCGATATCACACGAGCCAGGTATGAACATTTTAATTTAGTCACGCGCTCTTCTAAAGTCCCTCCTCAAATTTGCTAATTTCTTCATGTCTCTCGGCCTGAGTTTCAAAATCTCGATTTTTTAATTCGATATCATAGCTAGCGTTGTTAGCTTCGATACGCATGTTTGAACACAAAAATCCGATATCACACGAGCCAGGTATGAACATTTTAATTTAGTCACGGGCTCTTCTAAAGTCGCTCCTCAAATTTGCTAATTTCTTCATGTCTCTCGGCCTGAGTTTCAAAATCTCGATTTTTTAATTCGATATCATAGCTAGCGTTGTTAGCTTCGATACGCATGTTTGAACACAAAAATCCGATATCACACGAGCCAGGTATGAACATTTTAATTTAGTCACGGGCTCTTCTAAAGTCGCTCCTCAAATTTGCTAATTTTTTCATGTCTCTCGACCTGAGTTTCAGAATCTTGATTTTTTAATTCTAGATCATAGCTAGCGTTGTTAGCTTCGATACGCATGTTTGAACACAAAAATCCGATATCACACGAGTCAGGTATGAACATTTTAATTGACTCACGGGCTCTTCTAAAGTCGCTCCTCAAATTTGCTAATTTCTTCATGTCTCTCGACCTGCATTTCAAAATCTCGATTTTTTAATTGTATATTATAGCTAGCGTTGTTAGCTTCCATACGTAGGTTTGAACACAAATATCCGATATCACACGAGCCAGGTATGAACATTTTAATTTAGTCAGGAGCTCTTCTAAAGTGCCTCCTCAAATTTGCTAATTTCTTCATGTCTCTCGACCTGAGTTTCAAAATCTCGATTTTTTTATTCCATATCATAGCTAGCGTTGTTAGATTCGATACGCATGTTTGAACACAAAAATCCGATATCACACGAGCCAGGTATGAACATTTTAATTGACTCACGCGCTCTTCTAAAGTCCCTCCTCAAATTTGCTAATTTCGTCATGTCTCTCGACCTGAGTTTCAAAATCTGGATTTTTTAATTCTATATCATAGCTAGCGTTGTCAGCTTCGATACGCATGTTTGAACACAAAAATCCGATATCACACGACCCAGGTATGAACATTTTAATTTAGTCACGGGCTCTTCTAAAGTCCCTCCTCAAATTTGCTAATTTCTTCATGTCTCTCGGCCTGAGTTTCAAAATCTCGATTTTTTAATTCGATATCATAGCTAGCGTTGTTAGCTTCGATACGCATGTTTGAACACAAAAATCCGATATCACACGAGCCAGGTATGAACATTTTAATTTAGTCACGGGCTCTTCTAAAGTCGCTCCTCAAATTTGCTAATTTTTTCATGTCTCTCGGCCTGAGTTTCAAAATCTCGATTTTTTAATTCGATATCATAGCTAGCGTTGTTAGCTTCGATACGCATGTTTGAACACAAAAATCCGATATCACACGACCCAGGTATGAACATTTTAATTTAGTCACGAGCTCTTCTAAAGTGCCTCCTCAAATTTGCTAATTTGTTCATGTCTCTCGACCTGAGTTTCAAAATCTCGATTTTTTAATTCCATATCATAGCTAGCGTTGTTAGATTCGATACGCATGTTTGAACACAAAAATCCGATATCACACGAGCCAGGTATGAACATTTTAATTGACTCACGCGCTCTTCTAAAGTCCCTCCTCAAATTTGCTAATTTCGTCATGTCTCTCGACCTGAGTTTCAAAATCTGGATTTTTTAATTCTATATCATAGCTAGCGTTGTTAGCTTCGATACGCATGTTTGAACACAAAAATCCGATATCACACGAGCCAGGTATGAACATTTTAATTTAGTCACGCGCTCTTCTAAAGTCCCTCCTCAAATTTGCTAATTTCTTCATGTCTCTCGGCCTGAGTTTCAAAATCTCGATTTTTTAATTCGATATCATAGCTAGCGTTGTTAGCTTCGATACGCATGTTTGAACACAAAAATCCGATATCACACGAGCCAGGTATGAACATTTTAATTTAGTCACGGGCTCTTCTAAAGTCGCTCCTCAAATTTGCTAATTTTTTCATGTCTCTCGACCTGAGTTTCAGAATCTTGATTTTTTAATTCTAGATCATAGCTAGCGTTGTTAGCTTCGATACGCATGTTTGAACACAAAAATCCGATATCACACGAGTCAGGTATGAACATTTTAATTGACTCACGCGCTCTTCTCAAGTCCCTCCTCAAATTTGCTAATTTCCTCATGTCTCTCGACCTGAGTTTCAGAATCTTGATTTTTTAATTCGATATCATAGCTAGCGTTGTTAGCTTCGATACGCATGTTTGAACACAAAAATCCGATATCACACGAGCCAGGTATGAACATTTTAATTTAGTCACGCGCTCTTCTAAAGTCCCTCCTCAAATTTGCTAATTTCTTCATGTCTCTCGGCCTGAGTTTCAAAATCTCGATTTTTTAATTCTAGATCATAGCTAGCGTTGTTAGCTTCCATACTCATGTTTGAACACAAAAATCCGATATCACACGAGCCAGGTATGAACATTTTAATTGACTCACGCGCTCTTCTCAAGTCCCTACCCAATTTTGCTAATTTCTTCATGTCTCTCGACCTGAGTTTCAGAATCTCGATTTTTTAATTCCATATCATAGCTAGCGTTGTTAGATTCGATACGCATGTTTGAACACAAAAATCCGATATCACACGAGCCAGGTATGAATATTTTAATTGACTCACGCGCTCTTCTCAAGTCCCTCCTCAAATTTGCTAATTTCGTCATGTCTCTCGACCTGAGTTTCAAAATCTCGATTTTTTAATTCTATATCATAGCTAGCGTTGTTAGCTTCGATACGCATGTTTGAACACAAAAATCCGATATCACACGAGGCAGGTATGAACATTTTAATTTAGTCACGCGCTCTTCTAAAGTCCCTCCTCAAATTTGCTAATTTCTTCATGTCTCTCGGCTTGAGTTTCAAAATCTCGATTTTATAATTCGATATCATAGCTAGCGTTGTTAGCTTCCATACTCATGTTTGAACACAAAAATCCGATATCACACGAGGCAGGTATGAACATTGTAATTGACTCACGCGCTCTTCTCAAGTCCCTACCCAATTTTGCTAATTTCTTCATGTCTCTCGACCTGACTTTCAAAAACTTGATTTTTTAATTCTAGATCATAGCTAGCGTTGTTAGCTTCGATACGCATGTTTGAACACAAAAATCCGATATCACACGAGTCAGGTATGAACATTTTAATTGACTCACGCGCTCTTCTCAAGTCCCTCCTCAAATTTGCTAATTTCCTCATGTCTCTCGACCTGAGTTTCAAAATCTCGATTTTTTAATTCTATATCATAGCTAGCGTTGTTAGCTTCGATACGCATGTTTGTACAGAAAAATCCGATATCACACGAGCCAGGTATGAACATTTTAATTTAGTCACGGGCTCTTCTAAAGTCCCTCCTCAAATTTGCTAATTTCTTCATGTCTCTCGGCCTGAGTTTCAAAATCTCGATTTTTTAATTCGATATCATAGCTAGCGTTGTTAGCTTCGATACGCATGTTTGAACACAAAAATCCGATATCACACGACCCAGGTATGAACATTTTAATTTAGTCACGAGCTCTTCTAAAGTGCCTCCTCAAATTTGCTAATTTCTTCATGTCTCTCGGCCTGACTTTCAAAAACTTGATTTTTTAATTCTAGATCATAGCTAGCGTTCTAAGCTTCGATACGCATGTTTGAACACAAAAATCCGATATCACACGAGTCAGGTATGAACATTTTAATTGACTCACGCGCTCTTCTCAAGTCCCTCCTCAAATTTGCTAATTTCCTCATGTCTCTCGACCTGAGTTTCAGAATCTTGATTTTTTAATTCTATATCATAGCTAGCGTTGTTAGCTTCGATACGCATGTTTGAACACAAAAATCCGATATCACACGAGCCAGGTATGAACATTTTAATTTAGTCACGGGCTCTTCTAAAGTCGCTCCTCAAATTTGCTAATTTCCTCATGTCTCTCGACCTGAGTTTCAGAATCTTGATTTTTTAATTCTATATCATAGCTAGCGTTGTTAGCTTCGATACGCATGTTTGAACACAAAAATCCGATATCACACGAGCCAGGTATGAACATTTTAATTTAGTCACGGGCTCTTCTAAAGTCGCTCCTCAAATTTGCTAATTTCTTCATGTCTCTCGACCTGAGTTTAAAAATCTCGATTTTTTAATTCCATATCATAGCTAGCGTTGTTAGCTTCGATACGCATGTTTGAACACAAAAATCCGATATCACACGAGTCAGGTATGAACATTTTCATTGACTCACGCGCTCTTCTCAAGTCCCTCCTCAAATTTGCTAATTTCTTCATGTCTCTCGACCTGAGTTTCAGAATCTCGATTTTTTAATTCTATATCATAGCTAGCGTTCTTAGCTTCGATCCGCATGTTTGAACACAAAAATCCGATATCACACGAGCCAGGTATGAACATTTTAATTTGCTCACGCGCTCTTCTCAAGTCCCTCCTCAAATTTGCTAATGTCTTCATGTCTCTCGGCCTGACTTTCAAAAACTTGATTTTTTAATTCTAGATCATAGCTAGCGTTGTTAGCTTCGATACGCATGGTTGAACACAAAAATCCGATATCACACGAGTCAGGTATGAACATTTTAATTGACTCACGCGCTCTTCTCAAGTCCCTACCCAATTTTGCTAATTTCTTCATGTCTCTCGACCTGAGTTTCAGAATCTCGATTTTTTAATTCTATATCATAGCTAGCGTTCTTAGCTTCGATCCGCATGTTTGAACACAAAAATCCGATATCACACGAGCCAGGTATGAACATTTTAATTTGCTCACGCGCTCTTCTCAAGTCCCTCCTCAAATTTGCTAATGTCTTCATGTCTCTCGGCCTGACTTTCAAAAACTTGATTTTTTAATTCGATATCATAGCTAGCGTTGTTAGCTTCGATACGCATGTTTGAACACAAAAATCCGATATCACACGACCCAGGTATGAACATTTTAATTTAGTCACGAGCTCTTCTAAAGTGCCTCCTCAAATTTGCTAATTTGTTCATGTCTCTCGACCTGAGTTTCAAAATCTCGATTTTTTAATTCCATATCATAGCTAGCGTTGTTAGATTCGATACGCATGTTTGAACACAAAAATCCGATATCACACGAGCCAGGTATGAACATTTTAATTGACTCACGCGCTCTTCTAAAGTCCCTCCTCAAATTTGCTAATTTCGTCATGTCTCTCGACCTGAGTTTCAAAATCTCGATTTTTTAATTCTATATCATAGCTAGCGTTGTTAGCTTCGATACGCATGTTTGAACACAAAAATCCGATATCACACGAGGCAGGTATGAACATTTTAATTTAGTCACGCGCTCTTCTAAAGTCCCTCCTCAAATTTGCTAATTTCTTCATGTCTCTCGGCTTGAGTTTCAAAATCTCGATTTTATAATTCGATATCATAGCTAGCGTTGTTAGCTTCCATACTCATGTTTGAACACAAAAATCCGATATCACACGAGGCAGGTATGAACATTGTAATTGACTCACGCGCTCTTCTCAAGTCCCTACCCAATTTTGCTAATTTCTTCATGTCTCTCGACCTGACTTTCAAAAACTTGATTTTTTAATTCTAGATCATAGCTAGCGTTGTTAGCTTCGATACGCATGTTTGAACACAAAAATCCGATATCACACGAGTCAGGTATGAACATTTTAATTGACTCACGCGCTCTTCTCAAGTCCCTCCTCAAATTTGCTAATTTCCTCATGTCTCTCGACCTGAGTTTCAAAATCTCGATTTTTTAATTCTATATCATAGCTAGCGTTGTTAGCTTCGATACGCATGTTTGTACAGAAAAATCCGATATCACACGAGCCAGGTATGAACATTTTAATTTAGTCACGGGCTCTTCTAAAGTCCCTCCTCAAATTTGCTAATTTCTTCATGTCTCTCGGCCTGAGTTTCAGAATCTCGATTTTTTAATTCGATATCATAGCTAGCGTTGTTAGCTTCGATACGCATGTTTGAACACAAAAATCCGATATCACACGACCCAGGTATGAACATTTTAATTTAGTCACGAGCTCTTCTAAAGTGCCTCCTCAAATTTGCTAATTTCTTCATGTCTCTCGGCCTGACTTTCAAAAACTTGATTTTTTAATTCTAGATCATAGCTAGCGTTCTAAGCTTCGATACGCATGTTTGAACACAAAAATCCGATATCACACGAGCCAGGTATGAATATTTTAATTGACTCACGCGCTCTTCTAAAGTCCCTCCTCAAATTTGCTAATTTCGTCATGTCTCTCGACCTGAGTTTCAAAATCTCGATTTTTTAATTCTATATCATAGCTAGCGTTGTTAGCTTCGATACGCATGTTTGAACACAAAAATCCGATATCACACGAGGCAGGTATGAACATTTTAATTTAGTCACGCGCTCTTCTAAAGTCCCTCCTCAAATTTGCTAATTTCTTCATGTCTCTCGGCTTGAGTTTCAAAATCTCGATTTTATAATTCGATATCATAGCTAGCGTTGTTAGCTTCCATACGCATGGTTGAACACAAAAATCCGATATCACACGAGGCAGGTATGAACATTTTAATTTAGTCACGCGCTCTTCTAAAGTCCCTACCCAAATTTGCTAATTTCTTCATGTCTCTCGGCTTGAGTTTCAAAATCTCGATTTTATAATTCGATATCATAGCTAGCGTTGTTAGCTTCCATACTCATGTTTGAACACAAAAATCCGATATCACACGAGGCAGGTATGAACATTGTAATTGACTCACGCGCTCTTCTCAAGTCCCTACCCAATTTTGCTAATTTCTTCATGTCTCTCGACCTGACTTTCAAAAACTTGATTTTTTAATTCTAGATCATAGCTAGCGTTGTTAGCTTCGATACGCATGTTTGAACACAAAAATCCGATATCACACGAGTCAGGTATGAACATTTTAATTGACTCACGCGCTCTTCTCAAGTCCCTCCTCAAATTTGCTAATTTCCTCATGTCTCTCGACCTGAGTTTCAAAATCTCGATTTTTTAATTCTATATCATAGCTAGCGTTGTTAGCTTCGATACGCATGTTTGTACAGAAAAATCCGATATCACACGAGCCAGGTATGAACATTTTAATTTAGTCACGGGCTCTTCTAAAGTCCCTCCTCAAATTTGCTAATTTCTTCATGTCTCTCGGCCTGAGTTTCAAAATCTCGATTTTTTAATTCGATATCATAGCTAGCGTTGTTAGCTTCGATACGCATGTTTGAACACAAAAATCCGATATCACACGACCCAGGTATGAACATTTTAATTTAGTCACGAGCTCTTCTAAAGTGCCTCCTCAAATTTGCTAATTTCTTCATGTCTCTCGGCCTGACTTTCAAAAACTTGATTTTTTAATTCTAGATCATAGCTAGCGTTCTAAGCTTCGATACGCATGTTTGAACACAAAAATCCGATATCACACGAGTCAGGTATGAACATTTTAATTGACTCACGCGCTCTTCTCAAGTCCCTCCTCAAATTTGCTAATTTCCTCATGTCTCTCGACCTGAGT
>NW_028230759.1:0-34953 GCF_043228905.1 Azolla caroliniana
ATACTTCTTGATCGTCGTATTTTTCGTAGGATCTCTTGTCTCTTACCTTACCATTATATTACTCGCCACATTACGGAGATGAGCTTAAATGGGTTTATCGGATAAAGGTATGCGGTGTGACGTATGCAATCCATAGAAAAGCATTCATGACCGTACAAATGACCTTCGAGAAGAGTTTTCGTCTCGAACTGTCAATCTCTGATGCGCAACGTTACCGTTCTCGTCTCATGATACCAACCGCTAGATTTCTTCCACTCGTACGTAAACTTGCATTGTTGAATCTCGAATACGCTACCTTCTATTAATTCTACCCTAACCAAATGAAGAGTATCGCGCATGCGACGTCTTAGTGGCGGCCTTCGTGTAGGTTGTTTCTAAATTTTAAACGACGTCATCCTTGTGGACGACTACATTCAAATGCACACCATACAACAACTAGGCGTCATCACATTCTCGCGTCTACTCGCTTGTATTCAAACTAGGCCGGACAGGAGCACGGCGAGCCTAAGCAAGAAAGGCATTGTTCATATGTTCCCTCGAGCGAGTGCGCATTAAAAATATGTGAACGGCATCGTCGTGATCGATGATTACGTTCAAATGAGCGACTTTTATCCCTTCCCCAATCCACGCATGTATTGATTGCGCAACGTTACCGAGCACTCTCGTTGTCATCGTTGTATTCCGATTCTCGAGAAGCGGAGCCTAATCCTAATCGATCCTACTAGGGATCGAACCTAGAATCTCTGGTTTCGTAGACCAGCGCCTTATCCATTGGGCCATAGGATCTTCGGTTTTCCGTTGGTAATTGTACTCCCATTGAGGATCGCGATTGACGCGCGGCACACTTTTGACGAGGAATTTGTGCCGGATAAACCATTCCATTTCTTTTACCTATTAAACATCATCATCCTCGTAAATGAATGCAACCATTAAGCCAAAGCAGTGGATACAAGATCACATTTTCTGGACGGTTGAGACGAATGCGCATTATGATTCCGTGAATGATTCTCGATCGTCGTGCACTAGGGTCACGATTCTAAACCGACCCTACTAGGGGTCGAACCTAGAATCTTTGGTTTCGAAGACCAACGCCTTATCCATTAGGCCATAGGATCTTCGACCTTTCATCGAAAAGCGAAGGGAACGAAGATCTCGCATGTGAAGACCACTTATTTCTCGTCATACTTCTTGATCGTCGTATTTTTCGTAGGATCTCTTGTCTCTTACCTTACCATTATATTACTCGCCACATTACGGAGATGAGCTTAAATGGGTTTATCGGATAAAGGTATGCGGTGTGACGTATGCAATCCATAGAAAAGCATTCATGACCGTACAAATGACCTTCGAGAAGAGTTTTCGTCTCGAACTGTCAATCTCTGATGCGCAACGTTACCGTTCTCGTCTCATGATACCAACCGCTAGATTTCTTCCACTCGTACGTAAACTTGCATTGTTGAATCTCGAATACGCTACCTTCTATTAATTCTACCCTAACCAAATGAAGAGTATCGCGCATGCGACGTCTTAGTGGCGGCCTTCGTGTAGGTTGTTTCTAAATTTTAAACGACGTCATCCTTGTGGACGACTACATTCAAATGCACACCATACAACAACTAGGCGTCATCACATTCTCGCGTCTACTCGCTTGTATTCAAACTAGGCCGGACAGGAGCACGGCGAGCCTAAGCAAGAAAGGCATTGTTCATATGTTCCCTCGAGCGAGTGCGCATTAAAAATATGTGAACGGCATCGTCGTGATCGATGATTACGTTCAAATGAGCGACTTTTATCCCTTCCCCAATCCACGCATGTATTGATTGCGCAACGTTACCGAGCACTCTCGTTGTCATCGTTGTATTCCGATTCTCGAGAAGCGGAGCCTAATCCTAATCGATCCTACTAGGGATCGAACCTAGAATCTCTGGTTTCGTAGACCAGCGCCTTATCCATTGGGCCATAGGATCTTCGGTTTTCCGTTGGTAATTGTACTCCCATTGAGGATCGCGATTGACGCGCGGCACACTTTTGACGAGGAATTTGTGCCGGATAAACCATTCCATTTCTTTTACCTATTAAACATCATCATCCTCGTAAATGAATGCAACCATTAAGCCAAAGCAGTGGATACAAGATCACATTTTCTGGACGGTTGAGACGAATGCGCATTATGATTCCGTGAATGATTCTCGATCGTCGTGCACTAGGGTCACGATTCTAAACCGACCCTACTAGGGGTCGAACCTAGAATCTTTGGTTTCGAAGACCAACGCCTTATCCATTAGGCCATAGGATCTTCGACCTTTCATCGAAAAGCGAAGGGAACGAAGATCTCGCATGTGAAGACCACTTATTTCTCGTCATACTTCTTGATCGTCGTATTTTTCGTAGGATCTCTTGTCTCTTACCTTACCATTATATTACTCGCCACATTACGGAGATGAGCTTAAATGGGTTTATCGGATAAAGGTATGCGGTGTGACGTATGCAATCCATAGAAAAGCATTCATGACCGTACAAATGACCTTCGAGAAGAGTTTTCGTCTCGAACTGTCAATCTCTGATGCGCAACGTTACCGTTCTCGTCTCATGATACCAACCGCTAGATTTCTTCCACTCGTACGTAAACTTGCATTGTTGAATCTCGAATACGCTACCTTCTATTAATTCTACCCTAACCAAATGAAGAGTATCGCGCATGCGACGTCTTAGTGGCGGCCTTCGTGTAGGTTGTTTCTAAATTTTAAACGACGTCATCCTTGTGGACGACTACATTCAAATGCACACCATACAACAACTAGGCGTCATCACATTCTCGCGTCTACTCGCTTGTATTCAAACTAGGCCGGACAGGAGCACGGCGAGCCTAAGCAAGAAAGGCATTGTTCATATGTTCCCTCGAGCGAGTGCGCATTAAAAATATGTGAACGGCATCGTCGTGATCGATGATTACGTTCAAATGAGCGACTTTTATCCCTTCCCCAATCCACGCATGTATTGATTGCGCAACGTTACCGAGCACTCTCGTTGTCATCGTTGTATTCCGATTCTCGAGAAGCGGAGCCTAATCCTAATCGATCCTACTAGGGATCGAACCTAGAATCTCTGGTTTCGTAGACCAGCGCCTTATCCATTGGGCCATAGGATCTTCGGTTTTCCGTTGGTAATTGTACTCCCATTGAGGATCGCGATTGACGCGCGGCACACTTTTGACGAGGAATTTGTGCCGGATAAACCATTCCATTTCTTTTACCTATTAAACATCATCATCCTCGTAAATGAATGCAACCATTAAGCCAAAGCAGTGGATACAAGATCACATTTTCTGGACGGTTGAGACGAATGCGCATTATGATTCCGTGAATGATTCTCGATCGTCGTGCACTAGGGTCACGATTCTAAACCGACCCTACTAGGGGTCGAACCTAGAATCTTTGGTTTCGAAGACCAACGCCTTATCCATTAGGCCATAGGATCTTCGACCTTTCATCGAAAAGCGAAGGGAACGAAGATCTCGCATGTGAAGACCACTTATTTCTCGTCATACTTCTTGATCGTCGTATTTTTCGTAGGATCTCTTGTCTCTTACCTTACCATTATATTACTCGCCACATTACGGAGATGAGCTTAAATGGGTTTATCGGATAAAGGTATGCGGTGTGACGTATGCAATCCATAGAAAAGCATTCATGACCGTACAAATGACCTTCGAGAAGAGTTTTCGTCTCGAACTGTCAATCTCTGATGCGCAACGTTACCGTTCTCGTCTCATGATACCAACCGCTAGATTTCTTCCACTCGTACGTAAACTTGCATTGTTGAATCTCGAATACGCTACCTTCTATTAATTCTACCCTAACCAAATGAAGAGTATCGCGCATGCGACGTCTTAGTGGCGGCCTTCGTGTAGGTTGTTTCTAAATTTTAAACGACGTCATCCTTGTGGACGACTACATTCAAATGCACACCATACAACAACTAGGCGTCATCACATTCTCGCGTCTACTCGCTTGTATTCAAACTAGGCCGGACAGGAGCACGGCGAGCCTAAGCAAGAAAGGCATTGTTCATATGTTCCCTCGAGCGAGTGCGCATTAAAAATATGTGAACGGCATCGTCGTGATCGATGATTACGTTCAAATGAGCGACTTTTATCCCTTCCCCAATCCACGCATGTATTGATTGCGCAACGTTACCGAGCACTCTCGTTGTCATCGTTGTATTCCGATTCTCGAGAAGCGGAGCCTAATCCTAATCGATCCTACTAGGGATCGAACCTAGAATCTCTGGTTTCGTAGACCAGCGCCTTATCCATTGGGCCATAGGATCTTCGGTTTTCCGTTGGTAATTGTACTCCCATTGAGGATCGCGATTGACGCGCGGCACACTTTTGACGAGGAATTTGTGCCGGATAAACCATTCCATTTCTTTTACCTATTAAACATCATCATCCTCGTAAATGAATGCAACCATTAAGCCAAAGCAGTGGATACAAGATCACATTTTCTGGACGGTTGAGACGAATGCGCATTATGATTCCGTGAATGATTCTCGATCGTCGTGCACTAGGGTCACGATTCTAAACCGACCCTACTAGGGGTCGAACCTAGAATCTTTGGTTTCGAAGACCAACGCCTTATCCATTAGGCCATAGGATCTTCGACCTTTCATCGAAAAGCGAAGGGAACGAAGATCTCGCATGTGAAGACCACTTATTTCTCGTCATACTTCTTGATCGTCGTATTTTTCGTAGGATCTCTTGTCTCTTACCTTACCATTATATTACTCGCCACATTACGGAGATGAGCTTAAATGGGTTTATCGGATAAAGGTATGCGGTGTGACGTATGCAATCCATAGAAAAGCATTCATGACCGTACAAATGACCTTCGAGAAGAGTTTTCGTCTCGAACTGTCAATCTCTGATGCGCAACGTTACCGTTCTCGTCTCATGATACCAACCGCTAGATTTCTTCCACTCGTACGTAAACTTGCATTGTTGAATCTCGAATACGCTACCTTCTATTAATTCTACCCTAACCAAATGAAGAGTATCGCGCATGCGACGTCTTAGTGGCGGCCTTCGTGTAGGTTGTTTCTAAATTTTAAACGACGTCATCCTTGTGGACGACTACATTCAAATGCACACCATACAACAACTAGGCGTCATCACATTCTCGCGTCTACTCGCTTGTATTCAAACTAGGCCGGACAGGAGCACGGCGAGCCTAAGCAAGAAAGGCATTGTTCATATGTTCCCTCGAGCGAGTGCGCATTAAAAATATGTGAACGGCATCGTCGTGATCGATGATTACGTTCAAATGAGCGACTTTTATCCCTTCCCCAATCCACGCATGTATTGATTGCGCAACGTTACCGAGCACTCTCGTTGTCATCGTTGTATTCCGATTCTCGAGAAGCGGAGCCTAATCCTAATCGATCCTACTAGGGATCGAACCTAGAATCTCTGGTTTCGTAGACCAGCGCCTTATCCATTGGGCCATAGGATCTTCGGTTTTCCGTTGGTAATTGTACTCCCATTGAGGATCGCGATTGACGCGCGGCACACTTTTGACGAGGAATTTGTGCCGGATAAACCATTCCATTTCTTTTACCTATTAAACATCATCATCCTCGTAAATGAATGCAACCATTAAGCCAAAGCAGTGGATACAAGATCACATTTTCTGGACGGTTGAGACGAATGCGCATTATGATTCCGTGAATGATTCTCGATCGTCGTGCACTAGGGTCACGATTCTAAACCGACCCTACTAGGGGTCGAACCTAGAATCTTTGGTTTCGAAGACCAACGCCTTATCCATTAGGCCATAGGATCTTCGACCTTTCATCGAAAAGCGAAGGGAACGAAGATCTCGCATGTGAAGACCACTTATTTCTCGTCATACTTCTTGATCGTCGTATTTTTCGTAGGATCTCTTGTCTCTTACCTTACCATTATATTACTCGCCACATTACGGAGATGAGCTTAAATGGGTTTATCGGATAAAGGTATGCGGTGTGACGTATGCAATCCATAGAAAAGCATTCATGACCGTACAAATGACCTTCGAGAAGAGTTTTCGTCTCGAACTGTCAATCTCTGATGCGCAACGTTACCGTTCTCGTCTCATGATACCAACCGCTAGATTTCTTCCACTCGTACGTAAACTTGCATTGTTGAATCTCGAATACGCTACCTTCTATTAATTCTACCCTAACCAAATGAAGAGTATCGCGCATGCGACGTCTTAGTGGCGGCCTTCGTGTAGGTTGTTTCTAAATTTTAAACGACGTCATCCTTGTGGACGACTACATTCAAATGCACACCATACAACAACTAGGCGTCATCACATTCTCGCGTCTACTCGCTTGTATTCAAACTAGGCCGGACAGGAGCACGGCGAGCCTAAGCAAGAAAGGCATTGTTCATATGTTCCCTCGAGCGAGTGCGCATTAAAAATATGTGAACGGCATCGTCGTGATCGATGATTACGTTCAAATGAGCGACTTTTATCCCTTCCCCAATCCACGCATGTATTGATTGCGCAACGTTACCGAGCACTCTCGTTGTCATCGTTGTATTCCGATTCTCGAGAAGCGGAGCCTAATCCTAATCGATCCTACTAGGGATCGAACCTAGAATCTCTGGTTTCGTAGACCAGCGCCTTATCCATTGGGCCATAGGATCTTCGGTTTTCCGTTGGTAATTGTACTCCCATTGAGGATCGCGATTGACGCGCGGCACACTTTTGACGAGGAATTTGTGCCGGATAAACCATTCCATTTCTTTTACCTATTAAACATCATCATCCTCGTAAATGAATGCAACCATTAAGCCAAAGCAGTGGATACAAGATCACATTTTCTGGACGGTTGAGACGAATGCGCATTATGATTCCGTGAATGATTCTCGATCGTCGTGCACTAGGGTCACGATTCTAAACCGACCCTACTAGGGGTCGAACCTAGAATCTTTGGTTTCGAAGACCAACGCCTTATCCATTAGGCCATAGGATCTTCGACCTTTCATCGAAAAGCGAAGGGAACGAAGATCTCGCATGTGAAGACCACTTATTTCTCGTCATACTTCTTGATCGTCGTATTTTTCGTAGGATCTCTTGTCTCTTACCTTACCATTATATTACTCGCCACATTACGGAGATGAGCTTAAATGGGTTTATCGGATAAAGGTATGCGGTGTGACGTATGCAATCCATAGAAAAGCATTCATGACCGTACAAATGACCTTCGAGAAGAGTTTTCGTCTCGAACTGTCAATCTCTGATGCGCAACGTTACCGTTCTCGTCTCATGATACCAACCGCTAGATTTCTTCCACTCGTACGTAAACTTGCATTGTTGAATCTCGAATACGCTACCTTCTATTAATTCTACCCTAACCAAATGAAGAGTATCGCGCATGCGACGTCTTAGTGGCGGCCTTCGTGTAGGTTGTTTCTAAATTTTAAACGACGTCATCCTTGTGGACGACTACATTCAAATGCACACCATACAACAACTAGGCGTCATCACATTCTCGCGTCTACTCGCTTGTATTCAAACTAGGCCGGACAGGAGCACGGCGAGCCTAAGCAAGAAAGGCATTGTTCATATGTTCCCTCGAGCGAGTGCGCATTAAAAATATGTGAACGGCATCGTCGTGATCGATGATTACGTTCAAATGAGCGACTTTTATCCCTTCCCCAATCCACGCATGTATTGATTGCGCAACGTTACCGAGCACTCTCGTTGTCATCGTTGTATTCCGATTCTCGAGAAGCGGAGCCTAATCCTAATCGATCCTACTAGGGATCGAACCTAGAATCTCTGGTTTCGTAGACCAGCGCCTTATCCATTGGGCCATAGGATCTTCGGTTTTCCGTTGGTAATTGTACTCCCATTGAGGATCGCGATTGACGCGCGGCACACTTTTGACGAGGAATTTGTGCCGGATAAACCATTCCATTTCTTTTACCTATTAAACATCATCATCCTCGTAAATGAATGCAACCATTAAGCCAAAGCAGTGGATACAAGATCACATTTTCTGGACGGTTGAGACGAATGCGCATTATGATTCCGTGAATGATTCTCGATCGTCGTGCACTAGGGTCACGATTCTAAACCGACCCTACTAGGGGTCGAACCTAGAATCTTTGGTTTCGAAGACCAACGCCTTATCCATTAGGCCATAGGATCTTCGACCTTTCATCGAAAAGCGAAGGGAACGAAGATCTCGCATGTGAAGACCACTTATTTCTCGTCATACTTCTTGATCGTCGTATTTTTCGTAGGATCTCTTGTCTCTTACCTTACCATTATATTACTCGCCACATTACGGAGATGAGCTTAAATGGGTTTATCGGATAAAGGTATGCGGTGTGACGTATGCAATCCATAGAAAAGCATTCATGACCGTACAAATGACCTTCGAGAAGAGTTTTCGTCTCGAACTGTCAATCTCTGATGCGCAACGTTACCGTTCTCGTCTCATGATACCAACCGCTAGATTTCTTCCACTCGTACGTAAACTTGCATTGTTGAATCTCGAATACGCTACCTTCTATTAATTCTACCCTAACCAAATGAAGAGTATCGCGCATGCGACGTCTTAGTGGCGGCCTTCGTGTAGGTTGTTTCTAAATTTTAAACGACGTCATCCTTGTGGACGACTACATTCAAATGCACACCATACAACAACTAGGCGTCATCACATTCTCGCGTCTACTCGCTTGTATTCAAACTAGGCCGGACAGGAGCACGGCGAGCCTAAGCAAGAAAGGCATTGTTCATATGTTCCCTCGAGCGAGTGCGCATTAAAAATATGTGAACGGCATCGTCGTGATCGATGATTACGTTCAAATGAGCGACTTTTATCCCTTCCCCAATCCACGCATGTATTGATTGCGCAACGTTACCGAGCACTCTCGTTGTCATCGTTGTATTCCGATTCTCGAGAAGCGGAGCCTAATCCTAATCGATCCTACTAGGGATCGAACCTAGAATCTCTGGTTTCGTAGACCAGCGCCTTATCCATTGGGCCATAGGATCTTCGGTTTTCCGTTGGTAATTGTACTCCCATTGAGGATCGCGATTGACGCGCGGCACACTTTTGACGAGGAATTTGTGCCGGATAAACCATTCCATTTCTTTTACCTATTAAACATCATCATCCTCGTAAATGAATGCAACCATTAAGCCAAAGCAGTGGATACAAGATCACATTTTCTGGACGGTTGAGACGAATGCGCATTATGATTCCGTGAATGATTCTCGATCGTCGTGCACTAGGGTCACGATTCTAAACCGACCCTACTAGGGGTCGAACCTAGAATCTTTGGTTTCGAAGACCAACGCCTTATCCATTAGGCCATAGGATCTTCGACCTTTCATCGAAAAGCGAAGGGAACGAAGATCTCGCATGTGAAGACCACTTATTTCTCGTCATACTTCTTGATCGTCGTATTTTTCGTAGGATCTCTTGTCTCTTACCTTACCATTATATTACTCGCCACATTACGGAGATGAGCTTAAATGGGTTTATCGGATAAAGGTATGCGGTGTGACGTATGCAATCCATAGAAAAGCATTCATGACCGTACAAATGACCTTCGAGAAGAGTTTTCGTCTCGAACTGTCAATCTCTGATGCGCAACGTTACCGTTCTCGTCTCATGATACCAACCGCTAGATTTCTTCCACTCGTACGTAAACTTGCATTGTTGAATCTCGAATACGCTACCTTCTATTAATTCTACCCTAACCAAATGAAGAGTATCGCGCATGCGACGTCTTAGTGGCGGCCTTCGTGTAGGTTGTTTCTAAATTTTAAACGACGTCATCCTTGTGGACGACTACATTCAAATGCACACCATACAACAACTAGGCGTCATCACATTCTCGCGTCTACTCGCTTGTATTCAAACTAGGCCGGACAGGAGCACGGCGAGCCTAAGCAAGAAAGGCATTGTTCATATGTTCCCTCGAGCGAGTGCGCATTAAAAATATGTGAACGGCATCGTCGTGATCGATGATTACGTTCAAATGAGCGACTTTTATCCCTTCCCCAATCCACGCATGTATTGATTGCGCAACGTTACCGAGCACTCTCGTTGTCATCGTTGTATTCCGATTCTCGAGAAGCGGAGCCTAATCCTAATCGATCCTACTAGGGATCGAACCTAGAATCTCTGGTTTCGTAGACCAGCGCCTTATCCATTGGGCCATAGGATCTTCGGTTTTCCGTTGGTAATTGTACTCCCATTGAGGATCGCGATTGACGCGCGGCACACTTTTGACGAGGAATTTGTGCCGGATAAACCATTCCATTTCTTTTACCTATTAAACATCATCATCCTCGTAAATGAATGCAACCATTAAGCCAAAGCAGTGGATACAAGATCACATTTTCTGGACGGTTGAGACGAATGCGCATTATGATTCCGTGAATGATTCTCGATCGTCGTGCACTAGGGTCACGATTCTAAACCGACCCTACTAGGGGTCGAACCTAGAATCTTTGGTTTCGAAGACCAACGCCTTATCCATTAGGCCATAGGATCTTCGACCTTTCATCGAAAAGCGAAGGGAACGAAGATCTCGCATGTGAAGACCACTTATTTCTCGTCATACTTCTTGATCGTCGTATTTTTCGTAGGATCTCTTGTCTCTTACCTTACCATTATATTACTCGCCACATTACGGAGATGAGCTTAAATGGGTTTATCGGATAAAGGTATGCGGTGTGACGTATGCAATCCATAGAAAAGCATTCATGACCGTACAAATGACCTTCGAGAAGAGTTTTCGTCTCGAACTGTCAATCTCTGATGCGCAACGTTACCGTTCTCGTCTCATGATACCAACCGCTAGATTTCTTCCACTCGTACGTAAACTTGCATTGTTGAATCTCGAATACGCTACCTTCTATTAATTCTACCCTAACCAAATGAAGAGTATCGCGCATGCGACGTCTTAGTGGCGGCCTTCGTGTAGGTTGTTTCTAAATTTTAAACGACGTCATCCTTGTGGACGACTACATTCAAATGCACACCATACAACAACTAGGCGTCATCACATTCTCGCGTCTACTCGCTTGTATTCAAACTAGGCCGGACAGGAGCACGGCGAGCCTAAGCAAGAAAGGCATTGTTCATATGTTCCCTCGAGCGAGTGCGCATTAAAAATATGTGAACGGCATCGTCGTGATCGATGATTACGTTCAAATGAGCGACTTTTATCCCTTCCCCAATCCACGCATGTATTGATTGCGCAACGTTACCGAGCACTCTCGTTGTCATCGTTGTATTCCGATTCTCGAGAAGCGGAGCCTAATCCTAATCGATCCTACTAGGGATCGAACCTAGAATCTCTGGTTTCGTAGACCAGCGCCTTATCCATTGGGCCATAGGATCTTCGGTTTTCCGTTGGTAATTGTACTCCCATTGAGGATCGCGATTGACGCGCGGCACACTTTTGACGAGGAATT
The DNA here is from genome assembly GCF_043228905.1 of Azolla caroliniana. NCBI lineage: Eukaryota > Viridiplantae > Streptophyta > Polypodiopsida > Salviniales > Salviniaceae > Azolla > Azolla caroliniana. The sequence goes on from NW_028230759.1 coordinate 11,490, forward strand.
TGTGCCGGATAAACCATTCCATTTCTTTTACCTATTAAACATCATCATCCTCGTAAATGAATGCAACCATTAAGCCAAAGCAGTGGATACAAGATCACATTTTCTGGACGGTTGAGACGAATGCGCATTATGATTCCGTGAATGATTCTCGATCGTCGTGCACTAGGGTCACGATTCTAAACCGACCCTACTAGGGGTCGAACCTAGAATCTTTGGTTTCGAAGACCAACGCCTTATCCATTAGGCCATAGGATCTTCGACCTTTCATCGAAAAGCGAAGGGAACGAAGATCTCGCATGTGAAGACCACTTATTTCTCGTCATACTTCTTGATCGTCGTATTTTTCGTAGGATCTCTTGTCTCTTACCTTACCATTATATTACTCGCCACATTACGGAGATGAGCTTAAATGGGTTTATCGGATAAAGGTATGCGGTGTGACGTATGCAATCCATAGAAAAGCATTCATGACCGTACAAATGACCTTCGAGAAGAGTTTTCGTCTCGAACTGTCAATCTCTGATGCGCAACGTTACCGTTCTCGTCTCATGATACCAACCGCTAGATTTCTTCCACTCGTACGTAAACTTGCATTGTTGAATCTCGAATACGCTACCTTCTATTAATTCTACCCTAACCAAATGAAGAGTATCGCGCATGCGACGTCTTAGTGGCGGCCTTCGTGTAGGTTGTTTCTAAATTTTAAACGACGTCATCCTTGTGGACGACTACATTCAAATGCACACCATACAACAACTAGGCGTCATCACATTCTCGCGTCTACTCGCTTGTATTCAAACTAGGCCGGACAGGAGCACGGCGAGCCTAAGCAAGAAAGGCATTGTTCATATGTTCCCTCGAGCGAGTGCGCATTAAAAATATGTGAACGGCATCGTCGTGATCGATGATTACGTTCAAATGAGCGACTTTTATCCCTTCCCCAATCCACGCATGTATTGATTGCGCAACGTTACCGAGCACTCTCGTTGTCATCGTTGTATTCCGATTCTCGAGAAGCGGAGCCTAATCCTAATCGATCCTACTAGGGATCGAACCTAGAATCTCTGGTTTCGTAGACCAGCGCCTTATCCATTGGGCCATAGGATCTTCGGTTTTCCGTTGGTAATTGTACTCCCATTGAGGATCGCGATTGACGCGCGGCACACTTTTGACGAGGAATTTGTGCCGGATAAACCATTCCATTTCTTTTACCTATTAAACATCATCATCCTCGTAAATGAATGCAACCATTAAGCCAAAGCAGTGGATACAAGATCACATTTTCTGGACGGTTGAGACGAATGCGCATTATGATTCCGTGAATGATTCTCGATCGTCGTGCACTAGGGTCACGATTCTAAACCGACCCTACTAGGGGTCGAACCTAGAATCTTTGGTTTCGAAGACCAACGCCTTATCCATTAGGCCATAGGATCTTCGACCTTTCATCGAAAAGCGAAGGGAACGAAGATCTCGCATGTGAAGACCACTTATTTCTCGTCATACTTCTTGATCGTCGTATTTTTCGTAGGATCTCTTGTCTCTTACCTTACCATTATATTACTCGCCACATTACGGAGATGAGCTTAAATGGGTTTATCGGATAAAGGTATGCGGTGTGACGTATGCAATCCATAGAAAAGCATTCATGACCGTACAAATGACCTTCGAGAAGAGTTTTCGTCTCGAACTGTCAATCTCTGATGCGCAACGTTACCGTTCTCGTCTCATGATACCAACCGCTAGATTTCTTCCACTCGTACGTAAACTTGCATTGTTGAATCTCGAATACGCTACCTTCTATTAATTCTACCCTAACCAAATGAAGAGTATCGCGCATGCGACGTCTTAGTGGCGGCCTTCGTGTAGGTTGTTTCTAAATTTTAAACGACGTCATCCTTGTGGACGACTACATTCAAATGCACACCATACAACAACTAGGCGTCATCACATTCTCGCGTCTACTCGCTTGTATTCAAACTAGGCCGGACAGGAGCACGGCGAGCCTAAGCAAGAAAGGCATTGTTCATATGTTCCCTCGAGCGAGTGCGCATTAAAAATATGTGAACGGCATCGTCGTGATCGATGATTACGTTCAAATGAGCGACTTTTATCCCTTCCCCAATCCACGCATGTATTGATTGCGCAACGTTACCGAGCACTCTCGTTGTCATCGTTGTATTCCGATTCTCGAGAAGCGGAGCCTAATCCTAATCGATCCTACTAGGGATCGAACCTAGAATCTCTGGTTTCGTAGACCAGCGCCTTATCCATTGGGCCATAGGATCTTCGGTTTTCCGTTGGTAATTGTACTCCCATTGAGGATCGCGATTGACGCGCGGCACACTTTTGACGAGGAATTTGTGCCGGATAAACCATTCCATTTCTTTTACCTATTAAACATCATCATCCTCGTAAATGAATGCAACCATTAAGCCAAAGCAGTGGATACAAGATCACATTTTCTGGACGGTTGAGACGAATGCGCATTATGATTCCGTGAATGATTCTCGATCGTCGTGCACTAGGGTCACGATTCTAAACCGACCCTACTAGGGGTCGAACCTAGAATCTTTGGTTTCGAAGACCAACGCCTTATCCATTAGGCCATAGGATCTTCGACCTTTCATCGAAAAGCGAAGGGAACGAAGATCTCGCATGTGAAGACCACTTATTTCTCGTCATACTTCTTGATCGTCGTATTTTTCGTAGGATCTCTTGTCTCTTACCTTACCATTATATTACTCGCCACATTACGGAGATGAGCTTAAATGGGTTTATCGGATAAAGGTATGCGGTGTGACGTATGCAATCCATAGAAAAGCATTCATGACCGTACAAATGACCTTCGAGAAGAGTTTTCGTCTCGAACTGTCAATCTCTGATGCGCAACGTTACCGTTCTCGTCTCATGATACCAACCGCTAGATTTCTTCCACTCGTACGTAAACTTGCATTGTTGAATCTCGAATACGCTACCTTCTATTAATTCTACCCTAACCAAATGAAGAGTATCGCGCATGCGACGTCTTAGTGGCGGCCTTCGTGTAGGTTGTTTCTAAATTTTAAACGACGTCATCCTTGTGGACGACTACATTCAAATGCACACCATACAACAACTAGGCGTCATCACATTCTCGCGTCTACTCGCTTGTATTCAAACTAGGCCGGACAGGAGCACGGCGAGCCTAAGCAAGAAAGGCATTGTTCATATGTTCCCTCGAGCGAGTGCGCATTAAAAATATGTGAACGGCATCGTCGTGATCGATGATTACGTTCAAATGAGCGACTTTTATCCCTTCCCCAATCCACGCATGTATTGATTGCGCAACGTTACCGAGCACTCTCGTTGTCATCGTTGTATTCCGATTCTCGAGAAGCGGAGCCTAATCCTAATCGATCCTACTAGGGATCGAACCTAGAATCTCTGGTTTCGTAGACCAGCGCCTTATCCATTGGGCCATAGGATCTTCGGTTTTCCGTTGGTAATTGTACTCCCATTGAGGATCGCGATTGACGCGCGGCACACTTTTGACGAGGAATTTGTGCCGGATAAACCATTCCATTTCTTTTACCTATTAAACATCATCATCCTCGTAAATGAATGCAACCATTAAGCCAAAGCAGTGGATACAAGATCACATTTTCTGGACGGTTGAGACGAATGCGCATTATGATTCCGTGAATGATTCTCGATCGTCGTGCACTAGGGTCACGATTCTAAACCGACCCTACTAGGGGTCGAACCTAGAATCTTTGGTTTCGAAGACCAACGCCTTATCCATTAGGCCATAGGATCTTCGACCTTTCATCGAAAAGCGAAGGGAACGAAGATCTCGCATGTGAAGACCACTTATTTCTCGTCATACTTCTTGATCGTCGTATTTTTCGTAGGATCTCTTGTCTCTTACCTTACCATTATATTACTCGCCACATTACGGAGATGAGCTTAAATGGGTTTATCGGATAAAGGTATGCGGTGTGACGTATGCAATCCATAGAAAAGCATTCATGACCGTACAAATGACCTTCGAGAAGAGTTTTCGTCTCGAACTGTCAATCTCTGATGCGCAACGTTACCGTTCTCGTCTCATGATACCAACCGCTAGATTTCTTCCACTCGTACGTAAACTTGCATTGTTGAATCTCGAATACGCTACCTTCTATTAATTCTACCCTAACCAAATGAAGAGTATCGCGCATGCGACGTCTTAGTGGCGGCCTTCGTGTAGGTTGTTTCTAAATTTTAAACGACGTCATCCTTGTGGACGACTACATTCAAATGCACACCATACAACAACTAGGCGTCATCACATTCTCGCGTCTACTCGCTTGTATTCAAACTAGGCCGGACAGGAGCACGGCGAGCCTAAGCAAGAAAGGCATTGTTCATATGTTCCCTCGAGCGAGTGCGCATTAAAAATATGTGAACGGCATCGTCGTGATCGATGATTACGTTCAAATGAGCGACTTTTATCCCTTCCCCAATCCACGCATGTATTGATTGCGCAACGTTACCGAGCACTCTCGTTGTCATCGTTGTATTCCGATTCTCGAGAAGCGGAGCCTAATCCTAATCGATCCTACTAGGGATCGAACCTAGAATCTCTGGTTTCGTAGACCAGCGCCTTATCCATTGGGCCATAGGATCTTCGGTTTTCCGTTGGTAATTGTACTCCCATTGAGGATCGCGATTGACGCGCGGCACACTTTTGACGAGGAATTTGTGCCGGATAAACCATTCCATTTCTTTTACCTATTAAACATCATCATCCTCGTAAATGAATGCAACCATTAAGCCAAAGCAGTGGATACAAGATCACATTTTCTGGACGGTTGAGACGAATGCGCATTATGATTCCGTGAATGATTCTCGATCGTCGTGCACTAGGGTCACGATTCTAAACCGACCCTACTAGGGGTCGAACCTAGAATCTTTGGTTTCGAAGACCAACGCCTTATCCATTAGGCCATAGGATCTTCGACCTTTCATCGAAAAGCGAAGGGAACGAAGATCTCGCATGTGAAGACCACTTATTTCTCGTCATACTTCTTGATCGTCGTATTTTTCGTAGGATCTCTTGTCTCTTACCTTACCATTATATTACTCGCCACATTACGGAGATGAGCTTAAATGGGTTTATCGGATAAAGGTATGCGGTGTGACGTATGCAATCCATAGAAAAGCATTCATGACCGTACAAATGACCTTCGAGAAGAGTTTTCGTCTCGAACTGTCAATCTCTGATGCGCAACGTTACCGTTCTCGTCTCATGATACCAACCGCTAGATTTCTTCCACTCGTACGTAAACTTGCATTGTTGAATCTCGAATACGCTACCTTCTATTAATTCTACCCTAACCAAATGAAGAGTATCGCGCATGCGACGTCTTAGTGGCGGCCTTCGTGTAGGTTGTTTCTAAATTTTAAACGACGTCATCCTTGTGGACGACTACATTCAAATGCACACCATACAACAACTAGGCGTCATCACATTCTCGCGTCTACTCGCTTGTATTCAAACTAGGCCGGACAGGAGCACGGCGAGCCTAAGCAAGAAAGGCATTGTTCATATGTTCCCTCGAGCGAGTGCGCATTAAAAATATGTGAACGGCATCGTCGTGATCGATGATTACGTTCAAATGAGCGACTTTTATCCCTTCCCCAATCCACGCATGTATTGATTGCGCAACGTTACCGAGCACTCTCGTTGTCATCGTTGTATTCCGATTCTCGAGAAGCGGAGCCTAATCCTAATCGATCCTACTAGGGATCGAACCTAGAATCTCTGGTTTCGTAGACCAGCGCCTTATCCATTGGGCCATAGGATCTTCGGTTTTCCGTTGGTAATTGTACTCCCATTGAGGATCGCGATTGACGCGCGGCACACTTTTGACGAGGAATTTGTGCCGGATAAACCATTCCATTTCTTTTACCTATTAAACATCATCATCCTCGTAAATGAATGCAACCATTAAGCCAAAGCAGTGGATACAAGATCACATTTTCTGGACGGTTGAGACGAATGCGCATTATGATTCCGTGAATGATTCTCGATCGTCGTGCACTAGGGTCACGATTCTAAACCGACCCTACTAGGGGTCGAACCTAGAATCTTTGGTTTCGAAGACCAACGCCTTATCCATTAGGCCATAGGATCTTCGACCTTTCATCGAAAAGCGAAGGGAACGAAGATCTCGCATGTGAAGACCACTTATTTCTCGTCATACTTCTTGATCGTCGTATTTTTCGTAGGATCTCTTGTCTCTTACCTTACCATTATATTACTCGCCACATTACGGAGATGAGCTTAAATGGGTTTATCGGATAAAGGTATGCGGTGTGACGTATGCAATCCATAGAAAAGCATTCATGACCGTACAAATGACCTTCGAGAAGAGTTTTCGTCTCGAACTGTCAATCTCTGATGCGCAACGTTACCGTTCTCGTCTCATGATACCAACCGCTAGATTTCTTCCACTCGTACGTAAACTTGCATTGTTGAATCTCGAATACGCTACCTTCTATTAATTCTACCCTAACCAAATGAAGAGTATCGCGCATGCGACGTCTTAGTGGCGGCCTTCGTGTAGGTTGTTTCTAAATTTTAAACGACGTCATCCTTGTGGACGACTACATTCAAATGCACACCATACAACAACTAGGCGTCATCACATTCTCGCGTCTACTCGCTTGTATTCAAACTAGGCCGGACAGGAGCACGGCGAGCCTAAGCAAGAAAGGCATTGTTCATATGTTCCCTCGAGCGAGTGCGCATTAAAAATATGTGAACGGCATCGTCGTGATCGATGATTACGTTCAAATGAGCGACTTTTATCCCTTCCCCAATCCACGCATGTATTGATTGCGCAACGTTACCGAGCACTCTCGTTGTCATCGTTGTATTCCGATTCTCGAGAAGCGGAGCCTAATCCTAATCGATCCTACTAGGGATCGAACCTAGAATCTCTGGTTTCGTAGACCAGCGCCTTATCCATTGGGCCATAGGATCTTCGGTTTTCCGTTGGTAATTGTACTCCCATTGAGGATCGCGATTGACGCGCGGCACACTTTTGACGAGGAATTTGTGCCGGATAAACCATTCCATTTCTTTTACCTATTAAACATCATCATCCTCGTAAATGAATGCAACCATTAAGCCAAAACAGTGGATACAAGATCACATTTTCTGGACGGTTGAGACGAATGCGCATTATGATTCCGTGAATGATTCTCGATCGTCGTGCACTAGGGTCACGATTCTAAACCGACCCTACTAGGGGTCGAACCTAGAATCTTTGGTTTCGAAGACCAACGCCTTATCCATTAGGCCATAGGATCTTCGACCTTTCATCGAAAAGCGAAGGGAACGAAGATCTCGCATGTGAAGACCACTTATTTCTCGTCATACTTCTTGATCGTCGTATTTTTCGTAGGATCTCTTGTCTCTTACCTTACCATTATATTACTCGCCACATTACGGAGATGAGCTTAAATGGGTTTATCGGATAAAGGTATGCGGTGTGACGTATGCAATCCATAGAAAAGCATTCATGACCGTACAAATGACCTTCGAGAAGAGTTTTCGTCTCGAACTGTCAATCTCTGATGCGCAACGTTACCGTTCTCGTCTCATGATACCAACCGCTAGATTTCTTCCACTCGTACGTAAACTTGCATTGTTGAATCTCGAATACGCTACCTTCTATTAATTCTACCCTAACCAAATGAAGAGTATCGCGCATGCGACGTCTTAGTGGCGGCCTTCGTGTAGGTTGTTTCTAAATTTTAAACGACGTCATCCTTGTGGACGACTACATTCAAATGCACACCATACAACAACTAGGCGTCATCACATTCTCGCGTCTACTCGCTTGTATTCAAACTAGGCCGGACAGGAGCACGGCGAGCCTAAGCAAGAAAGGCATTGTTCATATGTTCCCTCGAGCGAGTGCGCATTAAAAATATGTGAACGGCATCGTCGTGATCGATGATTACGTTCAAATGAGCGACTTTTATCCCTTCCCCAATCCACGCATGTATTGATTGCGCAACGTTACCGAGCACTCTCGTTGTCATCGTTGTATTCCGATTCTCGAGAAGCGGAGCCTAATCCTAATCGATCCTACTAGGGATCGAACCTAGAATCTCTGGTTTCGTAGACCAGCGCCTTATCCATTGGGCCATAGGATCTTCGGTTTTCCGTTGGTAATTGTACTCCCATTGAGGATCGCGATTGACGCGCGGCACACTTTTGACGAGGAATTTGTGCCGGATAAACCATTCCATTTCTTTTACCTATTAAACATCATCATCCTCGTAAATGAATGCAACCATTAAGCCAAAGCAGTGGATACAAGATCACATTTTCTGGACGGTTGAGACGAATGCGCATTATGATTCCGTGAATGATTCTCGATCGTCGTGCACTAGGGTCACGATTCTAAACCGACCCTACTAGGGGTCGAACCTAGAATCTTTGGTTTCGAAGACCAACGCCTTATCCATTAGGCCATAGGATCTTCGACCTTTCATCGAAAAGCGAAGGGAACGAAGATCTCGCATGTGAAGACCACTTATTTCTCGTCATACTTCTTGATCGTCGTATTTTTCGTAGGATCTCTTGTCTCTTACCTTACCATTATATTACTCGCCACATTACGGAGATGAGCTTAAATGGGTTTATCGGATAAAGGTATGCGGTGTGACGTATGCAATCCATAGAAAAGCATTCATGACCGTACAAATGACCTTCGAGAAGAGTTTTCGTCTCGAACTGTCAATCTCTGATGCGCAACGTTACCGTTCTCGTCTCATGATACCAACCGCTAGATTTCTTCCACTCGTACGTAAACTTGCATTGTTGAATCTCGAATACGCTACCTTCTATTAATTCTACCCTAACCAAATGAAGAGTATCGCGCATGCGACGTCTTAGTGGCGGCCTTCGTGTAGGTTGTTTCTAAATTTTAAACGACGTCATCCTTGTGGACGACTACATTCAAATGCACACCATACAACAACTAGGCGTCATCACATTCTCGCGTCTACTCGCTTGTATTCAAACTAGGCCGGACAGGAGCACGGCGAGCCTAAGCAAGAAAGGCATTGTTCATATGTTCCCTCGAGCGAGTGCGCATTAAAAATATGTGAACGGCATCGTCGTGATCGATGATTACGTTCAAATGAGCGACTTTTATCCCTTCCCCAATCCACGCATGTATTGATTGCGCAACGTTACCGAGCACTCTCGTTGTCATCGTTGTATTCCGATTCTCGAGAAGCGGAGCCTAATCCTAATCGATCCTACTAGGGATCGAACCTAGAATCTCTGGTTTCGTAGACCAGCGCCTTATCCATTGGGCCATAGGATCTTCGGTTTTCCGTTGGTAATTGTACTCCCATTGAGGATCGCGATTGACGCGCGGCACACTTTTGACGAGGAATTTGTGCCGGATAAACCATTCCATTTCTTTTACCTATTAAACATCATCATCCTCGTAAATGAATGCAACCATTAAGCCAAAACAGTGGATACAAGATCACATTTTCTGGACGGTTGAGACGAATGCGCATTATGATTCCGTGAATGATTCTCGATCGTCGTGCACTAGGGTCACGATTCTAAACCGACCCTACTAGGGGTCGAACCTAGAATCTTTGGTTTCGAAGACCAACGCCTTATCCATTAGGCCATAGGATCTTCGACCTTTCATCGAAAAGCGAAGGGAACGAAGATCTCGCATGTGAAGACCACTTATTTCTCGTCATACTTCTTGATCGTCGTATTTTTCGTAGGATCTCTTGTCTCTTACCTTACCATTATATTACTCGCCACATTACGGAGATGAGCTTAAATGGGTTTATCGGATAAAGGTATGCGGTGTGACGTATGCAATCCATAGAAAAGCATTCATGACCGTACAAATGACCTTCGAGAAGAGTTTTCGTCTCGAACTGTCAATCTCTGATGCGCAACGTTACCGTTCTCGTCTCATGATACCAACCGCTAGATTTCTTCCACTCGTACGTAAACTTGCATTGTTGAATCTCGAATACGCTACCTTCTATTAATTCTACCCTAACCAAATGAAGAGTATCGCGCATGCGACGTCTTAGTGGCGGCCTTCGTGTAGGTTGTTTCTAAATTTTAAACGACGTCATCCTTGTGGACGACTACATTCAAATGCACACCATACAACAACTAGGCGTCATCACATTCTCGCGTCTACTCGCTTGTATTCAAACTAGGCCGGACAGGAGCACGGCGAGCCTAAGCAAGAAAGGCATTGTTCATATGTTCCCTCGAGCGAGTGCGCATTAAAAATATGTGAACGGCATCGTCGTGATCGATGATTACGTTCAAATGAGCGACTTTTATCCCTTCCCCAATCCACGCATGTATTGATTGCGCAACGTTACCGAGCACTCTCGTTGTCATCGTTGTATTCCGATTCTCGAGAAGCGGAGCCTAATCCTAATCGATCCTACTAGGGATCGAACCTAGAATCTCTGGTTTCGTAGACCAGCGCCTTATCCATTGGGCCATAGGATCTTCGGTTTTCCGTTGGTAATTGTACTCCCATTGAGGATCGCGATTGACGCGCGGCACACTTTTGACGAGGAATTTGTGCCGGATAAACCATTCCATTTCTTTTACCTATTAAACATCATCATCCTCGTAAATGAATGCAACCATTAAGCCAAAGCAGTGGATACAAGATCACATTTTCTGGACGGTTGAGACGAATGCGCATTATGATTCCGTGAATGATTCTCGATCGTCGTGCACTAGGGTCACGATTCTAAACCGACCCTACTAGGGGTCGAACCTAGAATCTTTGGTTTCGAAGACCAACGCCTTATCCATTAGGCCATAGGATCTTCGACCTTTCATCGAAAAGCGAAGGGAACGAAGATCTCGCATGTGAAGACCACTTATTTCTCGTCATACTTCTTGATCGTCGTATTTTTCGTAGGATCTCTTGTCTCTTACCTTACCATTATATTACTCGCCACATTACGGAGATGAGCTTAAATGGGTTTATCGGATAAAGGTATGCGGTGTGACGTATGCAATCCATAGAAAAGCATTCATGACCGTACAAATGACCTTCGAGAAGAGTTTTCGTCTCGAACTGTCAATCTCTGATGCGCAACGTTACCGTTCTCGTCTCATGATACCAACCGCTAGATTTCTTCCACTCGTACGTAAACTTGCATTGTTGAATCTCGAATACGCTACCTTCTATTAATTCTACCCTAACCAAATGAAGAGTATCGCGCATGCGACGTCTTAGTGGCGGCCTTCGTGTAGGTTGTTTCTAAATTTTAAACGACGTCATCCTTGTGGACGACTACATTCAAATGCACACCATACAACAACTAGGCGTCATCACATTCTCGCGTCTACTCGCTTGTATTCAAACTAGGCCGGACAGGAGCACGGCGAGCCTAAGCAAGAAAGGCATTGTTCATATGTTCCCTCGAGCGAGTGCGCATTAAAAATATGTGAACGGCATCGTCGTGATCGATGATTACGTTCAAATGAGCGACTTTTATCCCTTCCCCAATCCACGCATGTATTGATTGCGCAACGTTACCGAGCACTCTCGTTGTCATCGTTGTATTCCGATTCTCGAGAAGCGGAGCCTAATCCTAATCGATCCTACTAGGGATCGAACCTAGAATCTCTGGTTTCGTAGACCAGCGCCTTATCCATTGGGCCATAGGATCTTCGGTTTTCCGTTGGTAATTGTACTCCCATTGAGGATCGCGATTGACGCGCGGCACACTTTTGACGAGGAATTTGTGCCGGATAAACCATTCCATTTCTTTTACCTATTAAACATCATCATCCTCGTAAATGAATGCAACCATTAAGCCAAAACAGTGGATACAAGATCACATTTTCTGGACGGTTGAGACGAATGCGCATTATGATTCCGTGAATGATTCTCGATCGTCGTGCACTAGGGTCACGATTCTAAACCGACCCTACTAGGGGTCGAACCTAGAATCTTTGGTTTCGAAGACCAACGCCTTATCCATTAGGCCATAGGATCTTCGACCTTTCATCGAAAAGCGAAGGGAACGAAGATCTCGCATGTGAAGACCACTTATTTCTCGTCATACTTCTTGATCGTCGTATTTTTCGTAGGATCTCTTGTCTCTTACCTTACCATTATATTACTCGCCACATTACGGAGATGAGCTTAAATGGGTTTATCGGATAAAGGTATGCGGTGTGACGTATGCAATCCATAGAAAAGCATTCATGACCGTACAAATGACCTTCGAGAAGAGTTTTCGTCTCGAACTGTCAATCTCTGATGCGCAACGTTACCGTTCTCGTCTCATGATACCAACCGCTAGATTTCTTCCACTCGTACGTAAACTTGCATTGTTGAATCTCGAATACGCTACCTTCTATTAATTCTACCCTAACCAAATGAAGAGTATCGCGCATGCGACGTCTTAGTGGCGGCCTTCGTGTAGGTTGTTTCTAAATTTTAAACGACGTCATCCTTGTGGACGACTACATTCAAATGCACACCATACAACAACTAGGCGTCATCACATTCTCGCGTCTACTCGCTTGTATTCAAACTAGGCCGGACAGGAGCACGGCGAGCCTAAGCAAGAAAGGCATTGTTCATATGTTCCCTCGAGCGAGTGCGCATTAAAAATATGTGAACGGCATCGTCGTGATCGATGATTACGTTCAAATGAGCGACTTTTATCCCTTCCCCAATCCACGCATGTATTGATTGCGCAACGTTACCGAGCACTCTCGTTGTCATCGTTGTATTCCGATTCTCGAGAAGCGGAGCCTAATCCTAATCGATCCTACTAGGGATCGAACCTAGAATCTCTGGTTTCGTAGACCAGCGCCTTATCCATTGGGCCATAGGATCTTCGGTTTTCCGTTGGTAATTGTACTCCCATTGAGGATCGCGATTGACGCGCGGCACACTTTTGACGAGGAATTTGTGCCGGATAAACCATTCCATTTCTTTTACCTATTAAACATCATCATCCTCGTAAATGAATGCAACCATTAAGCCAAAGCAGTGGATACAAGATCACATTTTCTGGACGGTTGAGACGAATGCGCATTATGATTCCGTGAATGATTCTCGATCGTCGTGCACTAGGGTCACGATTCTAAACCGACCCTACTAGGGGTCGAACCTAGAATCTTTGGTTTCGAAGACCAACGCCTTATCCATTAGGCCATAGGATCTTCGACCTTTCATCGAAAAGCGAAGGGAACGAAGATCTCGCATGTGAAGACCACTTATTTCTCGTCATACTTCTTGATCGTCGTATTTTTCGTAGGATCTCTTGTCTCTTACCTTACCATTATATTACTCGCCACATTACGGAGATGAGCTTAAATGGGTTTATCGGATAAAGGTATGCGGTGTGACGTATGCAATCCATAGAAAAGCATTCATGACCGTACAAATGACCTTCGAGAAGAGTTTTCGTCTCGAACTGTCAATCTCTGATGCGCAACGTTACCGTTCTCGTCTCATGATACCAACCGCTAGATTTCTTCCACTCGTACGTAAACTTGCATTGTTGAATCTCGAATACGCTACCTTCTATTAATTCTACCCTAACCAAATGAAGAGTATCGCGCATGCGACGTCTTAGTGGCGGCCTTCGTGTAGGTTGTTTCTAAATTTTAAACGACGTCATCCTTGTGGACGACTACATTCAAATGCACACCATACAACAACTAGGCGTCATCACATTCTCGCGTCTACTCGCTTGTATTCAAACTAGGCCGGACAGGAGCACGGCGAGCCTAAGCAAGAAAGGCATTGTTCATATGTTCCCTCGAGCGAGTGCGCATTAAAAATATGTGAACGGCATCGTCGTGATCGATGATTACGTTCAAATGAGCGACTTTTATCCCTTCCCCAATCCACGCATGTATTGATTGCGCAACGTTACCGAGCACTCTCGTTGTCATCGTTGTATTCCGATTCTCGAGAAGCGGAGCCTAATCCTAATCGATCCTACTAGGGATCGAACCTAGAATCTCTGGTTTCGTAGACCAGCGCCTTATCCATTGGGCCATAGGATCTTCGGTTTTCCGTTGGTAATTGTACTCCCATTGAGGATCGCGATTGACGCGCGGCACACTTTTGACGAGGAATTTGTGCCGGATAAACCATTCCATTTCTTTTACCTATTAAACATCATCATCCTCGTAAATGAATGCAACCATTAAGCCAAAGCAGTGGATACAAGATCACATTTTCTGGACGGTTGAGACGAATGCGCATTATGATTCCGTGAATGATTCTCGATCGTCGTGCACTAGGGTCACGATTCTAAACCGACCCTACTAGGGGTCGAACCTAGAATCTTTGGTTTCGAAGACCAACGCCTTATCCATTAGGCCATAGGATCTTCGACCTTTCATCGAAAAGCGAAGGGAACGAAGATCTCGCATGTGAAGACCACTTATTTCTCGTCATACTTCTTGATCGTCGTATTTTTCGTAGGATCTCTTGTCTCTTACCTTACCATTATATTACTCGCCACATTACGGAGATGAGCTTAAATGGGTTTATCGGATAAAGGTATGCGGTGTGACGTATGCAATCCATAGAAAAGCATTCATGACCGTACAAATGACCTTCGAGAAGAGTTTTCGTCTCGAACTGTCAATCTCTGATGCGCAACGTTACCGTTCTCGTCTCATGATACCAACCGCTAGATTTCTTCCACTCGTACGTAAACTTGCATTGTTGAATCTCGAATACGCTACCTTCTATTAATTCTACCCTAACCAAATGAAGAGTATCGCGCATGCGACGTCTTAGTGGCGGCCTTCGTGTAGGTTGTTTCTAAATTTTAAACGACGTCATCCTTGTGGACGACTACATTCAAATGCACACCATACAACAACTAGGCGTCATCACATTCTCGCGTCTACTCGCTTGTATTCAAACTAGGCCGGACAGGAGCACGGCGAGCCTAAGCAAGAAAGGCATTGTTCATATGTTCCCTCGAGCGAGTGCGCATTAAAAATATGTGAACGGCATCGTCGTGATCGATGATTACGTTCAAATGAGCGACTTTTATCCCTTCCCCAATCCACGCATGTATTGATTGCGCAACGTTACCGAGCACTCTCGTTGTCATCGTTGTATTCCGATTCTCGAGAAGCGGAGCCTAATCCTAATCGATCCTACTAGGGATCGAACCTAGAATCTCTGGTTTCGTAGACCAGCGCCTTATCCATTGGGCCATAGGATCTTCGGTTTTCCGTTGGTAATTGTACTCCCATTGAGGATCGCGATTGACGCGCGGCACACTTTTGACGAGGAATTTGTGCCGGATAAACCATTCCATTTCTTTTACCTATTAAACATCATCATCCTCGTAAATGAATGCAACCATTAAGCCAAAGCAGTGGATACAAGATCACATTTTCTGGACGGTTGAGACGAATGCGCATTATGATTCCGTGAATGATTCTCGATCGTCGTGCACTAGGGTCACGATTCTAAACCGACCCTACTAGGGGTCGAACCTAGAATCTTTGGTTTCGAAGACCAACGCCTTATCCATTAGGCCATAGGATCTTCGACCTTTCATCGAAAAGCGAAGGGAACGAAGATCTCGCATGTGAAGACCACTTATTTCTCGTCATACTTCTTGATCGTCGTATTTTTCGTAGGATCTCTTGTCTCTTACCTTACCATTATATTACTCGCCACATTACGGAGATGAGCTTAAATGGGTTTATCGGATAAAGGTATGCGGTGTGACGTATGCAATCCATAGAAAAGCATTCATGACCGTACAAATGACCTTCGAGAAGAGTTTTCGTCTCGAACTGTCAATCTCTGATGCGCAACGTTACCGTTCTCGTCTCATGATACCAACCGCTAGATTTCTTCCACTCGTACGTAAACTTGCATTGTTGAATCTCGAATACGCTACCTTCTATTAATTCTACCCTAACCAAATGAAGAGTATCGCGCATGCGACGTCTTAGTGGCGGCCTTCGTGTAGGTTGTTTCTAAATTTTAAACGACGTCATCCTTGTGGACGACTACATTCAAATGCACACCATACAACAACTAGGCGTCATCACATTCTCGCGTCTACTCGCTTGTATTCAAACTAGGCCGGACAGGAGCACGGCGAGCCTAAGCAAGAAAGGCATTGTTCATATGTTCCCTCGAGCGAGTGCGCATTAAAAATATGTGAACGGCATCGTCGTGATCGATGATTACGTTCAAATGAGCGACTTTTATCCCTTCCCCAATCCACGCATGTATTGATTGCGCAACGTTACCGAGCACTCTCGTTGTCATCGTTGTATTCCGATTCTCGAGAAGCGGAGCCTAATCCTAATCGATCCTACTAGGGATCGAACCTAGAATCTCTGGTTTCGTAGACCAGCGCCTTATCCATTGGGCCATAGGATCTTCGGTTTTCCGTTGGTAATTGTACTCCCATTGAGGATCGCGATTGACGCGCGGCACACTTTTGACGAGGAATTTGTGCCGGATAAACCATTCCATTTCTTTTACCTATTAAACATCATCATCCTCGTAAATGAATGCAACCATTAAGCCAAAGCAGTGGATACAAGATCACATTTTCTGGACGGTTGAGACGAATGCGCATTATGATTCCGTGAATGATTCTCGATCGTCGTGCACTAGGGTCACGATTCTAAACCGACCCTACTAGGGGTCGAACCTAGAATCTTTGGTTTCGAAGACCAACGCCTTATCCATTAGGCCATAGGATCTTCGACCTTTCATCGAAAAGCGAAGGGAACGAAGATCTCGCATGTGAAGACCACTTATTTCTCGTCATACTTCTTGATCGTCGTATTTTTCGTAGGATCTCTTGTCTCTTACCTTACCATTATATTACTCGCCACATTACGGAGATGAGCTTAAATGGGTTTATCGGATAAAGGTATGCGGTGTGACGTATGCAATCCATAGAAAAGCATTCATGACCGTACAAATGACCTTCGAGAAGAGTTTTCGTCTCGAACTGTCAATCTCTGATGCGCAACGTTACCGTTCTCGTCTCATGATACCAACCGCTAGATTTCTTCCACTCGTACGTAAACTTGCATTGTTGAATCTCGAATACGCTACCTTCTATTAATTCTACCCTAACCAAATGAAGAGTATCGCGCATGCGACGTCTTAGTGGCGGCCTTCGTGTAGGTTGTTTCTAAATTTTAAACGACGTCATCCTTGTGGACGACTACATTCAAATGCACACCATACAACAACTAGGCGTCATCACATTCTCGCGTCTACTCGCTTGTATTCAAACTAGGCCGGACAGGAGCACGGCGAGCCTAAGCAAGAAAGGCATTGTTCATATGTTCCCTCGAGCGAGTGCGCATTAAAAATATGTGAACGGCATCGTCGTGATCGATGATTACGTTCAAATGAGCGACTTTTATCCCTTCCCCAATCCACGCATGTATTGATTGCGCAACGTTACCGAGCACTCTCGTTGTCATCGTTGTATTCCGATTCTCGAGAAGCGGAGCCTAATCCTAATCGATCCTACTAGGGATCGAACCTAGAATCTCTGGTTTCGTAGACCAGCGCCTTATCCATTGGGCCATAGGATCTTCGGTTTTCCGTTGGTAATTGTACTCCCATTGAGGATCGCGATTGACGCGCGGCACACTTTTGACGAGGAATTTGTGCCGGATAAACCATTCCATTTCTTTTACCTATTAAACATCATCATCCTCGTAAATGAATGCAACCATTAAGCCAAAGCAGTGGATACAAGATCACATTTTCTGGACGGTTGAGACGAATGCGCATTATGATTCCGTGAATGATTCTCGATCGTCGTGCACTAGGGTCACGATTCTAAACCGACCCTACTAGGGGTCGAACCTAGAATCTTTGGTTTCGAAGACCAACGCCTTATCCATTAGGCCATAGGATCTTCGACCTTTCATCGAAAAGCGAAGGGAACGAAGATCTCGCATGTGAAGACCACTTATTTCTCGTCATACTTCTTGATCGTCGTATTTTTCGTAGGATCTCTTGTCTCTTACCTTACCATTATATTACTCGCCACATTACGGAGATGAGCTTAAATGGGTTTATCGGATAAAGGTATGCGGTGTGACGTATGCAATCCATAGAAAAGCATTCATGACCGTACAAATGACCTTCGAGAAGAGTTTTCGTCTCGAACTGTCAATCTCTGATGCGCAACGTTACCGTTCTCGTCTCATGATACCAACCGCTAGATTTCTTCCACTCGTACGTAAACTTGCATTGTTGAATCTCGAATACGCTACCTTCTATTAATTCTACCCTAACCAAATGAAGAGTATCGCGCATGCGACGTCTTAGTGGCGGCCTTCGTGTAGGTTGTTTCTAAATTTTAAACGACGTCATCCTTGTGGACGACTACATTCAAATGCACACCATACAACAACTAGGCGTCATCACATTCTCGCGTCTACTCGCTTGTATTCAAACTAGGCCGGACAGGAGCACGGCGAGCCTAAGCAAGAAAGGCATTGTTCATATGTTCCCTCGAGCGAGTGCGCATTAAAAATATGTGAACGGCATCGTCGTGATCGATGATTACGTTCAAATGAGCGACTTTTATCCCTTCCCCAATCCACGCATGTATTGATTGCGCAACGTTACCGAGCACTCTCGTTGTCATCGTTGTATTCCGATTCTCGAGAAGCGGAGCCTAATCCTAATCGATCCTACTAGGGATCGAACCTAGAATCTCTGGTTTCGTAGACCAGCGCCTTATCCATTGGGCCATAGGATCTTCGGTTTTCCGTTGGTAATTGTACTCCCATTGAGGATCGCGATTGACGCGCGGCACACTTTTGACGAGGAATTTGTGCCGGATAAACCATTCCATTTCTTTTACCTATTAAACATCATCATCCTCGTAAATGAATGCAACCATTAAGCCAAAGCAGTGGATACAAGATCACATTTTCTGGACGGTTGAGACGAATGCGCATTATGATTCCGTGAATGATTCTCGATCGTCGTGCACTAGGGTCACGATTCTAAACCGACCCTACTAGGGGTCGAACCTAGAATCTTTGGTTTCGAAGACCAACGCCTTATCCATTAGGCCATAGGATCTTCGACCTTTCATCGAAAAGCGAAGGGAACGAAGATCTCGCATGTGAAGACCACTTATTTCTCGTCATACTTCTTGATCGTCGTATTTTTCGTAGGATCTCTTGTCTCTTACCTTACCATTATATTACTCGCCACATTACGGAGATGAGCTTAAATGGGTTTATCGGATAAAGGTATGCGGTGTGACGTATGCAATCCATAGAAAAGCATTCATGACCGTACAAATGACCTTCGAGAAGAGTTTTCGTCTCGAACTGTCAATCTCTGATGCGCAACGTTACCGTTCTCGTCTCATGATACCAACCGCTAGATTTCTTCCACTCGTACGTAAACTTGCATTGTTGAATCTCGAATACGCTACCTTCTATTAATTCTACCCTAACCAAATGAAGAGTATCGCGCATGCGACGTCTTAGTGGCGGCCTTCGTGTAGGTTGTTTCTAAATTTTAAACGACGTCATCCTTGTGGACGACTACATTCAAATGCACACCATACAACAACTAGGCGTCATCACATTCTCGCGTCTACTCGCTTGTATTCAAACTAGGCCGGACAGGAGCACGGCGAGCCTAAGCAAGAAAGGCATTGTTCATATGTTCCCTCGAGCGAGTGCGCATTAAAAATATGTGAACGGCATCGTCGTGATCGATGATTACGTTCAAATGAGCGACTTTTATCCCTTCCCCAATCCACGCATGTATTGATTGCGCAACGTTACCGAGCACTCTCGTTGTCATCGTTGTATTCCGATTCTCGAGAAGCGGAGCCTAATCCTAATCGATCCTACTAGGGATCGAACCTAGAATCTCTGGTTTCGTAGACCAGCGCCTTATCCATTGGGCCATAGGATCTTCGGTTTTCCGTTGGTAATTGTACTCCCATTGAGGATCGCGATTGACGCGCGGCACACTTTTGACGAGGAATTTGTGCCGGATAAACCATTCCATTTCTTTTACCTATTAAACATCATCATCCTCGTAAATGAATGCAACCATTAAGCCAAAGCAGTGGATACAAGATCACATTTTCTGGACGGTTGAGACGAATGCGCATTATGATTCCGTGAATGATTCTCGATCGTCGTGCACTAGGGTCACGATTCTAAACCGACCCTACTAGGGGTCGAACCTAGAATCTTTGGTTTCGAAGACCAACGCCTTATCCATTAGGCCATAGGATCTTCGACCTTTCATCGAAAAGCGAAGGGAACGAAGATCTCGCATGTGAAGACCACTTATTTCTCGTCATACTTCTTGATCGTCGTATTTTTCGTAGGATCTCTTGTCTCTTACCTTACCATTATATTACTCGCCACATTACGGAGATGAGCTTAAATGGGTTTATCGGATAAAGGTATGCGGTGTGACGTATGCAATCCATAGAAAAGCATTCATGACCGTACAAATGACCTTCGAGAAGAGTTTTCGTCTCGAACTGTCAATCTCTGATGCGCAACGTTACCGTTCTCGTCTCATGATACCAACCGCTAGATTTCTTCCACTCGTACGTAAACTTGCATTGTTGAATCTCGAATACGCTACCTTCTATTAATTCTACCCTAACCAAATGAAGAGTATCGCGCATGCGACGTCTTAGTGGCGGCCTTCGTGTAGGTTGTTTCTAAATTTTAAACGACGTCATCCTTGTGGACGACTACATTCAAATGCACACCATACAACAACTAGGCGTCATCACATTCTCGCGTCTACTCGCTTGTATTCAAACTAGGCCGGACAGGAGCACGGCGAGCCTAAGCAAGAAAGGCATTGTTCATATGTTCCCTCGA
Source organism: Azolla caroliniana (assembly GCF_043228905.1). Taxonomy (NCBI): domain Eukaryota; kingdom Viridiplantae; phylum Streptophyta; class Polypodiopsida; order Salviniales; family Salviniaceae; genus Azolla; species Azolla caroliniana. The sequence continues at coordinate 32,428 of NW_028230759.1, forward strand.
GCGAGTGCGCATTAAAAATATGTGAACGGCATCGTCGTGATCGATGATTACGTTCAAATGAGCGACTTTTATCCCTTCCCCAATCCACGCATGTATTGATTGCGCAACGTTACCGAGCACTCTCGTTGTCATCGTTGTATTCCGATTCTCGAGAAGCGGAGCCTAATCCTAATCGATCCTACTAGGGATCGAACCTAGAATCTCTGGTTTCGTAGACCAGCGCCTTATCCATTGGGCCATAGGATCTTCGGTTTTCCGTTGGTAATTGTACTCCCATTGAGGATCGCGATTGACGCGCGGCACACTTTTGACGAGGAATTTGTGCCGGATAAACCATTCCATTTCTTTTACCTATTAAACATCATCATCCTCGTAAATGAATGCAACCATTAAGCCAAAGCAGTGGATACAAGATCACATTTTCTGGACGGTTGAGACGAATGCGCATTATGATTCCGTGAATGATTCTCGATCGTCGTGCACTAGGGTCACGATTCTAAACCGACCCTACTAGGGGTCGAACCTAGAATCTTTGGTTTCGAAGACCAACGCCTTATCCATTAGGCCATAGGATCTTCGACCTTTCATCGAAAAGCGAAGGGAACGAAGATCTCGCATGTGAAGACCACTTATTTCTCGTCATACTTCTTGATCGTCGTATTTTTCGTAGGATCTCTTGTCTCTTACCTTACCATTATATTACTCGCCACATTACGGAGATGAGCTTAAATGGGTTTATCGGATAAAGGTATGCGGTGTGACGTATGCAATCCATAGAAAAGCATTCATGACCGTACAAATGACCTTCGAGAAGAGTTTTCGTCTCGAACTGTCAATCTCTGATGCGCAACGTTACCGTTCTCGTCTCATGATACCAACCGCTAGATTTCTTCCACTCGTACGTAAACTTGCATTGTTGAATCTCGAATACGCTACCTTCTATTAATTCTACCCTAACCAAATGAAGAGTATCGCGCATGCGACGTCTTAGTGGCGGCCTTCGTGTAGGTTGTTTCTAAATTTTAAACGACGTCATCCTTGTGGACGACTACATTCAAATGCACACCATACAACAACTAGGCGTCATCACATTCTCGCGTCTACTCGCTTGTATTCAAACTAGGCCGGACAGGAGCACGGCGAGCCTAAGCAAGAAAGGCATTGTTCATATGTTCCCTCGAGCGAGTGCGCATTAAAAATATGTGAACGGCATCGTCGTGATCGATGATTACGTTCAAATGAGCGACTTTTATCCCTTCCCCAATCCACGCATGTATTGATTGCGCAACGTTACCGAGCACTCTCGTTGTCATCGTTGTATTCCGATTCTCGAGAAGCGGAGCCTAATCCTAATCGATCCTACTAGGGATCGAACCTAGAATCTCTGGTTTCGTAGACCAGCGCCTTATCCATTGGGCCATAGGATCTTCGGTTTTCCGTTGGTAATTGTACTCCCATTGAGGATCGCGATTGACGCGCGGCACACTTTTGACGAGGAATTTGTGCCGGATAAACCATTCCATTTCTTTTACCTATTAAACATCATCATCCTCGTAAATGAATGCAACCATTAAGCCAAAGCAGTGGATACAAGATCACATTTTCTGGACGGTTGAGACGAATGCGCATTATGATTCCGTGAATGATTCTCGATCGTCGTGCACTAGGGTCACGATTCTAAACCGACCCTACTAGGGGTCGAACCTAGAATCTTTGGTTTCGAAGACCAACGCCTTATCCATTAGGCCATAGGATCTTCGACCTTTCATCGAAAAGCGAAGGGAACGAAGATCTCGCATGTGAAGACCACTTATTTCTCGTCATACTTCTTGATCGTCGTATTTTTCGTAGGATCTCTTGTCTCTTACCTTACCATTATATTACTCGCCACATTACGGAGATGAGCTTAAATGGGTTTATCGGATAAAGGTATGCGGTGTGACGTATGCAATCCATAGAAAAGCATTCATGACCGTACAAATGACCTTCGAGAAGAGTTTTCGTCTCGAACTGTCAATCTCTGATGCGCAACGTTACCGTTCTCGTCTCATGATACCAACCGCTAGATTTCTTCCACTCGTACGTAAACTTGCATTGTTGAATCTCGAATACGCTACCTTCTATTAATTCTACCCTAACCAAATGAAGAGTATCGCGCATGCGACGTCTTAGTGGCGGCCTTCGTGTAGGTTGTTTCTAAATTTTAAACGACGTCATCCTTGTGGACGACTACATTCAAATGCACACCATACAACAACTAGGCGTCATCACATTCTCGCGTCTACTCGCTTGTATTCAAACTAGGCCGGACAGGAGCACGGCGAGCCTAAGCAAGAAAGGCATTGTTCATATGTTCCCTCGAGCGAGTGCGCATTAAAAATATGTGAACGGCATCGTCGTGATCGATGATTACGTTCAAATGAGCGACTTTTATCCCTTCCCCAATCCACGCATGTATTGATTGCGCAACGTTACCGAGCACTCTCGTTGTCATCGTTGTATTCCGATTCTCGAGAAGCGGAGCCT
>NW_028230761.1:0-34802 GCF_043228905.1 Azolla caroliniana
AACATAGAAACGTAAAAACAACGTGGAATTTCAGAGTTACCCCTCTCACCAGCCACACCTGTGTTAAGTGCGTGCCCATGGGCACTATTCATTTTTTTGAAGTGACATGGCAAGTGGGGTAGATGCTGAGTCAGCTGGAGCTGCCACTTGATCGATCAACCCATTAGGATTCACATGCCAGCACATATATAACATATACATGCTATATATATATATATGTATATATGTATATATGTATATATGTATATATGTATATTTATATATGTTGTATATATATGTCAAATTCACGACGCGTACCAGCACCACCATCTATTTACTTCATCTCCAAATTAGCAAGTCCCAGAGGATCTGGACAGAGTTATATATATATATATATATATATATTATCTGACCAAAGACAAGCAGACAGTCTCTCTCATACATACAGAGACATAATTTATTTTGTTCAAAAAAGCATCGGAGGGAGGGAGGGAGTAACAATATTATGTATCGATTATTATTTATTTAGTTTTTAGTGGGCACATGTGGGCGGGGCTGCTGCTGCTGCTGCTGCATGAATGTTTGTTTGTCTATACATACATACATACATACGAACGTGAACGTGAACGTGAACGTGAACGCGAAGGCGAAGGCGAAGGCGAGGTGAGAGAGCGCGCTCTCTCTCTATCTTCATGTTCTTCACAAGAAGAAGATGGTGGGGTGTTTTCTTGGAGAGACGACACGACGTAATAAGGGTGGTCGTCTAACGTCGTCGTGGGAGCAGCAATCGCTGTCGCAGCACCAGCATCTCTACAGGACAGCGCTGCCGTCTCTCTGAGAAACTGGCCTTTATTCTACTCTAGTCTCTAATAATAATAATAATAATAATAATCTCTTCTGAACCTCAGGATTCTCTTCTGCGAATATATATATATACACATATCGCTCCCCCCCCCCCCCCGAACAGTGGGAATGCAAAAGAGCCAATAAATACACACACACTATATATAATTTTTGATAGTGATATATACAGCAGAAGATGGTTATGAATACGTATATTAATGGTGAGGCCCCCGCTGTGTGCAGCCCATTAGGCGGGCAGTCATGCCTGGAGTGGGCAAGGAGATATCTGAGTGCATGTGTTTGCAGCCGGCGCCAGGAGGCGTCTTTTGCCCTGGGCCTCATGAGCGTCTTCTGCTGGGGTGTGGCAGAAGTCCCTCAGATCATCACCAATTTCCGTGAAGGCTCCACAGAGGGGGTCTCCCTCCTCTTCCTCATCACTTGGGTTGTGGGGTATGTTTACGCTTTTGCATTTTGGCTACGTATATTTATTGTTCTGGTAAATCTCTCTTGTCCATCGTGGGCTCCTTGTGTAATGTTCTCCTCTGCATGCTTGCAGAGATGTTTTCAATCTTGCTGGTTGCTACTTGGAGCCATCTACGGTATATTGATTGAAAGCTGTTACTTTGACTTCTACATATCCTTTTGTCATTTATCTTTCATTTTAAAGCATTTTAAAGACAGTGATTTCAGGGAATCTATGTTGAAATCCCCCTTTTTTTGTGGTTATATTGCAGCTACCCACACAATTCTACATGGCACTGGTAAATATATCATTCGTTTCTCCTCCTTCAGTTAATGGCAGTATAAAATATTTTCTGAATTTAAGTGGTCAAATGGGGTGTCATAGGATGTATAATATGGGCAGCTCTATTTTTCTCAAAAACTTTGTGAATGGGAAAGTCCAAGAAAATTGACCTATTTTTTTATTCTGCATGCCATTCTAGTTCTAGTTAGTCTTGTTTACTATGGCAGTTCGGATGTCCTGATTATGTTTCTCGTACAAGCTTGAGCGAAGAGTGAAGCTTGAGATCGAATTCATAAGCATCAGATGATGAAAAACCAATAAAGAGATGATTGTGTGCACTCTAGTGGCCTCAGTAGAATCCTAATCATATTGGAAGTAGCACAAAAATTTCAGTATATTCGGATGCCAATATCTGAACTTTTAAAACTCTCATTTCCTATTTCCTAAATCATATGTTGAGATCAGTGCACCAAATCTCAAATTTTGTAATGGTGACAGCTATATACCATCACCACATTGGTCTTAGTGGGCCAAGTAATGTACTATGATCACATTTCGAAGAAGGTTGGCCAGGTCAATCAGACAAAGGAGATCATGAGGTGGGAGAGAGACATGCAGAGGGATGGTGCAGTTGCTGGAAACGAGCCAATGGAATTTCAGGTTTTGAAAAAAATATTATCAGGCTTTTATGTTGCCATTTTGTTTACACTAGATGAATGTATTATCATAATACTTTTACCCAGGCAAAAGAACCGTCCAAGCCTACGCAAATTATTGCTGATCTGGGAGCACCACTTCTTGCGACCCAAGTTAGCAGCCCAATTGCTTATGCTCGGAGTGGCTCACCACCTTTTGTTCCAGGAAGAGATGGACTCTACTACACGTAAAATTCATCCTCCATGTGAAACTGCCATTATAAATTGCCTGTGAATATAAAGAGGTCATTTTAAACGTTTATATACAGAAGAGGTTATGATGATGTGCTGAGTAGTAGTACTAATAGTGTTGCACTCACACACCCACTCGTTCATGAATGGGATATTGTTTTTCACACCGCTACATGTGAATGAGCATTTTGTCTTGACACATGCATGCATTGTGATAAAGTATACTCACTTCAGTGAGGTATGAAGTGTTTTTTTGTATCTCTATAATTTTCATGATAATGGAAGTAGTTGTTTAATTTGCATTCCATTGCACGCAGGTCTGCACGGTCTCTAGCAAGCAGTCGAACACCAACGGCAGGGTCATATCTTGCTGTCTCTCGTGGTTCTGGGGGTCATGGTACTACAATTTACTCTCTTCTTAATGCAGGAAACAACTCACTTGATGAACCAGGCTACAACTCCTCTCACATACCCATCAGTATTAGCACTTCAAGGTCTGCCCCTGGCCCGGCTACTGTTGGGTCGCCTGTTCTCAGAGGAGTGAGTATCTAGTTATTTTATGTGATTGGCCTGGATCGAATTATTTTTCTTTTTCTTTTACCTTGGCAGGCATTGTGTCTTACAGTTAATTATGTGTTTTACTTTCCTGATGCAGATTTTTACTTTTGCAATGTGTATCAGCGGCCTTAATATTGGGAGAAGTTTTAGAAGTAACCTTTATAGTGGTGAGGTTTCCATTAGCCATGGGAACCCGAATATTTTTCTTGGACGAAAACTCTTCCAAGTAAGCCATCACTGTTAAATGTTAGCATGGCTTTTTTATTATAAATTGGATTAATATGTTTCTTAATTGGAATAGACTGTCGGCCTTTTTTGAGTATCAGACATTCAGTGAAATGAATGAGATGGGGGGCACCGCAGGTGTATGGTGTGGATGGTCGATGGCAGTCATATACATGGGAGGACGACTCCCTCAAATCTACCTCAATGTAAGATTTTTTGTTTCGAACACTTTTCACTGATGAGATTTGTGTTCGATTATGATTTTCTGACTTAAGATGCATGCGAATGATTTACTCCAGATAAAGCGAGGATCGGTTGAGGTAAGTAGTGCACTTGAATCCTAGTGTGCATATTTTATTTTTAACTTTTTAAGACATTTAACGGTGTCCAGGGATTGAACCCATTGATGTTCACTTTTGCTGTACTTGGAAATGCGACATATGTTGGGAGGTAAATGTTCTTATTGAGCACACACAGATACATTTACCATGTGAAATAGTATGAGACGGCACCCACATTTTCCTATTAACTCATATAATTTCCGTTCTTATCAGCATTCTGGTAAATTCAACTGAATGGATGAAGATCAAATCAAATATGCCATGGCTTGTGGATGCGGGCGTTTGTGTGCTACTAGATTTCTTTGTATCCTTTCAAAGCGGTAAGTTGTTTTTTGTGGTAAAATAAAATATAGCTATTTGTATTGACGAAACAAATGCTACTTGGGCTTTCAAAATGAGGGGCAGTTCTTTCCATAAGTCTTCTTAATCCTTAACCATGTTAAAAAGATCCTTTGTCAGTTTCTCTACTACTATTTGAGAAAACCGAGATACCACAAAGAAGCTGTGTCCGGGGACTACAAGTACCTGGAATGAGGAAGCTTGTCCGTGAGTCTTATGTGAATGAGAGCATATAATCTGAAGCTCCTATGTATTACTCGAGAATTTTATTATAGAAACATTGGGATTTTGTGATCAGAAATTTAATTGGGGATACAGGCAGAGAAGCTTAATCAAGGAAAATAAATTTAGCAGCAAATCTGTTTTCTAGTCTTTTTACTCCACCCTTTGATGTCAAAGGTAGCACTAGTTACAATTGTGGGACAAATCTCTCCTGCACTGAGTTATATTGCTTTATGTTTATGGATTTAAAATATCTTGAGTTCCGCCTATTCTGAGTACCCCTTTTCCTGATTCAATCTTATCTTCTTCCTGCTTATGCTGGTGAACTATCATCTGTCTGAGATCCGCTGTTTAGTTTCTATTTTTTTAAAGAGAATATGAAAATTGTAAATTTAGGTTTGGTATTGGATGTTGGCTCTACACATATTATTAAGTACATCATGAGTGTTGCGTTGTCAGGGTGATCTATTGCTTTTTGTTTGTCCGCGCATGATAATAATGATGGACAGCATCAACTAGCTGGATCAGCACAGTGCAGCCTATCATGTCCATCCAAATTTTTTTCATGTTATAGGGCACCCAAATTTGTGCTTCTGAACGTACTCTTATCCACAAAGAAAAGAGCCTTGTGAGGTCGCTCTGCTCTCTGGAAAAAAGCCATGTCGGTCAATATCATACACTTGACTGACTTACCATCCGTGTTTGTCTGACAGAACCTTTTAATCCAATATCATACTTGTTTTTGGTGAATTATATGACAAAGGCAGAATTGTAGACCTTTTCAGCTCCGCAGCTCCGCAGCTGTGCGCTTTGTCCTGTTTGCTCATTTTATACCCCCTTGCAAGAGAATCAATAGAATGTACACAAGTTGGTACTTTTGGGTGGTTTATGACTTGACGTGGTGAAGTTGTAAAAGAAATTTCACATTAGTGCATTGACAATTTCCATGAAACACTAAATCTCCAACAATTTGTGGGTCATGTCATACATGATTTTAGTGCAACGAATTGTGAGTTTCACATGGAAGTGGTAAATTCTCGCAAGTAAAAGTGGGACGGTATGGTAGAAGAAACTATGATGCTAAAAGGATATGTTTTGGTTCTAAGATAGTCCTAGAATTGAAAGTTAGCTCTATGCATAATTCCAAACATAATGAAAACAACTAGCTTTTTTTCTAAAATATAGATTTAGGATTAACCCTAAACCCGAATATAGATTTAAGATTAACCCTAAACCTGAACCCTATCTCTTGTATGGTGTTAAACCTCTTTGTATAAAAAATAGAGTACTTTCTTTGTTTTCTCTTGGTTTATCAATACATGAGAGAGAGTAAAGCCAGATAGAAAGATAACACTCAATCGTTATTGCACCAAGATTAATTAAGATAGACAAATAGATATCGTTGATATGTTTAGCTGGTGTAAACACTTATGTATGTAAGACAAATTATGTTGTGCAAGATTATTCAAAGAGAACAAGAAAGATACACAACAAACACTATGCACAATACACCACAAATTTTAACATGGAAAACCCTCAAAGAGGTAAAAACCACAGGACCTAGTCCAGAAAGAATCCACTATCAACGTAAATCTTATACACCAACACTTCATCTGTGTGAATTTTCTTGAGTTGTAGAAGTTGATCTTCAATTGCCGAGCGCAGCCAATGATACCGTACATCAATATGTTTTGTACAAGAATGGTACATCGAGTTCTTGCTCAAATCTATTGCACTTTGGCTGTCACAGAAGATCACATAAGTTAGTTGACTTAAACCCAAATCTGAAACAAACCTTTTCAACGCATCTCTTTGGCAGCTTCAGGGGTTGCAATATATTCAACTTTTGTTGTAGACAAAGCAACAAAATGGAGTGCACCACCTATTGAATTTACCTTTAAAGGACCACAAACATCTGAATGTACTGTAAAGAATCGATGGTGATTCTTGTGCAACGGAATAGATATGTGTGTAAGAAAAATAGAGGAGAGAGGAGAACACAAGATAGATAAGCAAGAGAAATAAAATACTCAAGAAGAAGAAGATGTATATTTCACAAGTAGAATGGATATACAAATTTGTAGCATTACAAGGAGTCACAATCGACTTAATATGAAGTATGAGGAGGGTGTTTTATATCGAGTCACCCTCTCTCTTCATTAACTTACAACAACCACTCTCTCTCTTGGGGAATGTGAAAACTCATAGTCATGGGATATATGTAACTCATTAGTTATGTGTCATAGAATATGATTCTATGACACATTGTTAATGTGTAGAGAGTAGTGGTGTGACTCTTGACCTTTGAGTAATTATGGATTCTCAAAAGGTGTGTTCACACGTTGCACTATGTTGAGCTTGATTCTCAACACACCCCCTCAACCTTAACTCGGGTCGATTCCTTTTGATTGATGTCCGCTTCGGCTGGTATCCGGTTCAGACGATCTCCGGTGTCCGCTTCGGCTCGTACCTGGTTCAAACGGTATCCGGTTCTCGCTTGTACTCCCCCTCAAGCTTGGCAAGTCAGGAATCGTCAATCCGAGGTCTGACATGAATTGCCGAAGCTTGTCGGCCCCTAAGGCTTTGGTAAAGATGTCGGCCGTCTGAAGATTCATGTTGATGTGTTGAAGGTCGACATCTCCGGCCTGTACGTGCTCTCGGATGAAGTGATAATGCACTTCGATATGCTTTGTGCGTGCGTGGAACACCTGGTTCCGAGCCAGATATATACTGCTCATGTTGTCGTAGTAAATGGGAGTCGGATCCTTGATGGGGACGCCTAGATCCTTCAAAATCCTCTTGAGCCATACAACTTCACATGCAGCTACGATTGCGCCCCTGTATTCGGCCACCGTACTCGAAAGTGCGACGGTAGGCTGCTTCTGACTACTCCAAGATATTGCTCCGCTATCGAGCGAGAAGACAAATCCGGAGGTTGATTGTCGATCGGCTTTGTAGCCTTCCTAGTCCGCGTCTATGTACCCTTCGAGTCGTATTGGTGTGGCCGATGCCTAGTGAACACCGTAATCCATTGTGCCGCTCACGTATCGTAATACTCGCTTAACGCAATCGAAATGGATATCTCGCGGAGTTTGCATGAATTGGCTAAGGAGTCCAACTGGATAGCTAAGGTAAGGTCAAGTGATCGTGAGATAGATGAGGCTCAGTTGACGATATTGGGTCGGCTCACACTCTTCTATGCCGGAGTCAACATCCAATTTAAGGTTTCGATTGAGAGGGGTTGCCACAGATTTACATTGAGTAATCCCGAACTTGTATAACAAGTTGAGGATGTAGTGCCATTGGAAGATCATAATGCCAGCCGGAGTCCGAATTACCTCGATGCCTAGGAAGTAATGAAGCTCCTTCATGTCTGTCATCTTGAATTTGTTGGAGAGGAGGAACTTCACCTTATTGATGTCGACTAAATGCTCACCTCCAATAACCAGATCATCCACATAGAGGATGATGAAAATTAGGCTTCTAGAGTCGTGGCCTACATAGAGGGAGTTGTTGGATTTCGACATTCGAAATCTGATTTTATGAAGATATTGCGTAGTCTTCGAATGCCAAGCACGCGGTGCTTGCTTGAGGCCGTAGAGTGGCTTCTTGAGTCGTCCCACGACTTTCGGATGAATGGGCGATTTGAAGCCGGGAGGTTGTATCATGTACACCTCTTCTAATTCGCCTTGGAGGAAAGCGTTCTTGATGTCCATTTGGTGGAGGTGCCACCCTTTCGCCGCTGCGAGTGCAATTACGGTCCGTACCGTCGCCATCTTTGCCACGGGGGCAAATGTCTCTTCATAGTCGACTCCATGCGTCTGAGCGTATCCTTTCGCTACGAGTTGAGCTTTGTAATGGTTTACGGAGCCTCCGACATTATACTTCACCTTGTAGATCCATCTGCAGCCAATTGCCTTCTTGTGCAGTGAGTGGGTGTTAGGAAATGGAGTCTGTGGTGATTGCAATGCAGCGGAAGGTGAACTAGGTGTGTGTATGTGTAACAGTAGAGAGAGAGAGAGAGAGATAGAGAGCTCAAGAAACAGAGATAGACAAAAGTGTATATAATATTAATGAAACAAAATATATCCAACATTAACTAAGTTACAATGAGTTGGTTTATATACCAACTAAGCTAGGGCAAGTGCCCTTTCTACTATTTACAAAACTAGCCTGGAATGTCCATGAGCTAGTGTGAAACCTATCTATGGGAAGTTGAGTTCGATTCTCAACACGCCCCTTCGAACACAACGTCCATCTGTCGGAAAGTTGTTCGGTTCGTACTTTGACTTGTCTAGTCGGTTGTGTTGCGTATTGCGTAGCCTATCCATGCCGTGTCTGCGTATTCCCCCTCAAGCTCGACAATGTGGACGACGTGAGACCAAGATCGGATGCAAATTGCCCGAGCTTGTCGATGCCTAAGGCCTTTGTAAAGATATCAACGACTTGTAGGTGCGTGCTGATGTGTTGGAGGTCAATTTCTCCGGCCTGAACGCGCTCACGGATGAAGTGGTAGTGCACTTCGATGTGTTTAGTCCATGTGTGAAATACGAGGTTACTCGTGAGGTAGATACTGCTCATGTTGTCGCAGTACATGCATATTGGATCTTTGATGGGTACGCCCAGATCTTTTAGTATACGCTTAAGCCATACAGCTTCGCATGCGACGACTGCTGCGCCCCTGTATTCAGCTTCCGTGCTCGACAATGCAACTGTCGGCTGTTTCTTGCTGCTCTAGGAGATCGCTCCGCTGTCGAGGGAGAAGACGAGTCCGGATGTGGATCGTCTATCTGCTGTGTATCCTGCCCAGTCCGCGTCTGTGTACCCTTCAAGTCGAATGGTCGTATTCGACTTATACAAGATGCCATAATCCACTGTTGTGCTGACATACCGTAGTATCCTCTTAGTGCAATCGAGGTGAAGGTTTCTTGGGTTCTGCATGAATTGGCTAAGTAGGCCGACCAAATAACTGAGGTCGGGTCGCGTAATGGTTAGGTAGATTAGACTGCTGATCAGTGGACGATACTGAGTCGACTCGCTCGCGGCCGTGCCAGAACTGGCATCGATCTTGAGATTACGTTCAAGAGGGGTAGTCACGGGTTTGCACTTTGTCATTCCGAACTTGTAGAGTAAGTTGAGAATGTAGTGCCGTTGTGAGATCATGATCCCGACTGGTGTCTGAATTACTTCAATACCTAGAAAGTAATGAAGTTCGTGTAGGTCCTTCATTTCGAATCTGCCAGAAAGAAGTGATTTAACTTTGTTAATCTCGGCAAGATCCTTTCCTCTGATAACTAAGTCATCCATGTATAGAATGATGACTATTGGGCTATCCGACTCATTTCGGATGTATAGAGATGTATCGGATTTTGACATCCGAAAGCCGACTTGGTGAAGATATTGCGTGATCTTCGAGTGCCAAGCACACGGTGCTTGTTTGAGGCCGTAGAGTGGCTTCTTGAGTCGACATACGATGTGTGAATGATTACGCGATTCGAATCCGGGTGGTTGTGTCATATTCACCTCTTCTTCTAGCTCTCCTTGGAGGAAAGCGTTTTTCACGTCCATATGATGGAGGTGCCACCCTTTTGTTGCTGCTAGCGCGATTATGGTTCGTACTGTTGTCATCTTTGCCACCGGGGCAAAGGTTTCTTCTCAGTCTACGCCGTGTGTTTGTGCGTAGCCTTTTGCAACGAGCCGTGCTTTGAAGCGATTTATGGAACCATCGACATTGTGCTTCACCTTGTAAATCCACCTGCAACCAATTGGTTTCTTGTACGGGGGGTGAGGAACGAGATCCCATGTCTCGTTTTTGCATAACACTTCCATCTCCTCATTCATCGCGTTGACCCATCGTGGATCCTTTGCGGCTTCGGAAAGCGTTTCCGGTTCCTGTACTGACGCTACCTTCATCATGAATGCATAATTGTAGAAAGTAACGTGTGGAAGCAAGTATGAAGACCGAACAGAAGGAAGGAAACTCAGGTTTAATGGAGAGCTTGAGCTTACACGGTATACGCGGGAGAGACAGAGAGAGTGAGAGAGAAGACACAAAAAACTATATTCAATAATAATACTCAGTCTGTACATAAGACGTGCTCAGTGAACACTTTTATACAAGTCCTAGAAGGACTGACCAAAGTACTAACAGTACTTCAATGCTCATCAAGAGCTCCTACACTAACTCCCAAATATATTCCTCACGGAATATCTTTCCTAACGACCTCCCGGTTTACGCACTCGGCCTAACCGATTGGTCCCAACCGATCCAGTCCTCGGCTTCTTCAGCCGATCCGGCTGATGTTGAGCTTGTCTCTCAACACTCCCCCTCAAGCTCAACTTGAGGCTCTTCGGGATCCTCAGGCTCACAGCTTCGGTTCCTCCTGGCTTCACGCCTCGCTCGCGCTCCTCGACCTGTTCGACTCCGCGCGCTTCGACCCTTCCGGTCGGCTCGTCTGCTCATGCGGCCCTTATAAGCTCTTCTGCTGTTGCGGTGTTGACGCTTCTCCTGCTGCCTTTTCTTCCGCTTGGGCCTCGGTTGATTCAGCGTATCTGAATCAAACATCCGAACCGACTCGGCTACCTCCGATCGGTTTTCGCTCTCGTTCGAGTTGGCTGTCTCCAACTCGTCTTCGGTCTTCTTGCCTTCGATGGCGTCATCTTCTCCATGCGTGGTTGGCTTCAGCTCTCTCCTTTAGTTGCTACCCTTCTGTCTGCTTCCGAACTTTTCCGCGGGTCCGCCCTTGGCTTCTTCAGCTGATCCGATGTCGAACTTGTCAACCGACTCGGTGTCGCGGTGTCCGCTCCTTTCCTGCTACCTTGCTTGGTCGTTCGAGACTATTCTCCCCCTGAAGTTCAGCACGTCAAGGTGACGCAACCCGAGCGCACCTGAGAATTGCCGCAACTTGTCCAGACCAAGAGGCTTTGTGAAGATGTCGGCAGCCTGCCGATCCGTCGGAACGTATTGAAGTTCGACTTCACCGGAAAGGACACGCTCACGGACGAAATGGTAGTGCACCTCAATGTGCTTGGTCCGTGCGTGGAAGACGGGGTTCTTCGTGAGCTGGATGCTGCTGAGGTTGTTGCAGTAGATCTTCGTCGGATCTGACACCTCCACCTGCAGGTCCTTAAATAGCCGCTTCAACCATATGGCTTTGCATGTCGCGACAACCGCTCCTTGGTACTCAGCTTCGGTGCTCGACAGTGCAATTGTCGGCTGCTTCTTACTGCTCCATGCGATCGCGGCACTCCTGAGGGAGAACGCGTATCCAGACGTGGATCGGCGATCGGCGGCGTTGCCAGCCCAATCAGCATCAGTGTAGCCGACTAACTGCGCGGCTGCACCGATCCGATATAGCAGTCCGCGGTCCTTAGTGCCGCTTATGTACCGCAGTACGCGTTGCGCACACTGAAGGTGCTCCTCGGTAGGTCGCGCCATGAACTGACTGATCACTCCGATCGGATAACTGAGGTCGGGTCAGGTGATGGTCAAGTATATGAGGCTTCTGACAATTTGTCGGAACCTCGTCGGGTCGCATACCTTTCCCGTATCCGGACGAAGCTTGACGGTTCTGTCCAAAGGAGTCGAGACGGACTTACAGTCGGCCATCCCGAATTTGAAGAGCATACTCAGCACGTAATAACGTTGGCTGATCAATATGCCTTCGGGGGTACGGATCACTTCGATCCCGAGGAAGTAATGAAGGTCCCCCAGATCCTTCATGTCGAACGGTGCCGCAAGCTGGAGCTTCACGCGGTCGATTTCACTTAGGTCGGCGCCGGTGATGACCAAGTCATCAACATATAGTAAAATACTAACCGGTCCGAGTCGACCTTTCCGGATGAACAGGGAAGAGTCCTATTTTGACGTGACGAAGCCCATCCGACGTAGTTGTTGCGTGATCTTCGCGTTCCAGGCACACGGGGCTTGCTTCAGTCCGTAAAGGGACTTCTTCAGTCGGCACACTGCCGAGGAGTCCGTTCCAGAATGAAATCCGGGGGGCTGTACCATGTACACATGTTCCTCAGGGTCACCTTGCAGGAACGCATTCTTTACATCCATCTGATGTAAGTGCCACCCCTTCACCGCAGCTACTGCGAGCAAAACATGGACGGTCGTCATTTTCGCGACCGGCGCAAATGTCTCATCGTAGTTGATGCCGTGTTTCTGCGCGTAGCCCTTTGCCACTAGCCGAGCCTTGTACCGGTTGACCGAGCCATCAGTGTTGTACTTGACTTTGTACACCCACCTACACCATATCGGTTTTACCCCTGTTGGTGCGTCAACCAGGTCCCAGGTCTCGTTCTCCGCCAATGCGTGCATCTCTTCCTCCATCGCGGCACGCCAATTCGCATCTTTAGCCGCTTCTGCGTAGCTCTCCGGCTCACGCACTTCCGCTACATGGGTCATGTATGCATAATGATGCGCCATGTACTCGTTGTATCCGAACCGCAAAACATGATTCTTTTGGTGGGTAGATCGGCGTAATCTCACATCAGCCGATGTCGAGGCCTTCTCGGTCGATGCGGTCTTCATCTGTAAAGACCTGTCACCGGTTCCCTCGGAGTCAGACTCGCGTCGGTCAGACTCGTTCCTTTCCGTGCCGGAATCCGACACCTTCTTCTTCCCTTTCTCTTTGCGCGTAAGCCGTCTCCTCGGCTTCCTGCGTGGGGAATGCACGACCGAGTCTCCACTACTCGCCGGCTCTTCTTCGGACTGGTCGTACCGACTCAGTCGTCCAATCGGTCCACTTAACCGGAGTGAAATCGGACTCTCTTCGCGGGTCTCGATTTCGGGCTCATCTGGAGGCATCTCGGCCTCGCTGACCTCATCGTCAGAGCTCGGATTGGAGTTGAGGTTCGTAATCGGGGGCAGGTACCAGGACGCGGACTCGTCAAACACAACGTCGCGGCTGACACACGCTTGTTTGGTGCGAGGGTTATAACACTTATAACCCTTCTGCTCGTCCGAGTAACCGACCAAGATGCATTTCTCGGCCTTTGCGTCCAGCTTCCTCCTTTTCTCCTTCGGTACATGCACATACGCAATGCTACCGAACACCCTCAAGTGTCGCAAGTTCGGCTTCGTTTCGAAATATAGCTCGTGCGCCGACACTTTGTCTCCAATCCGGTTCTGGATGTATACCGCGGTCCTTACCGCCTCGGCCCAGTAGAACTTGGGCAAGCTCTTCTCCTCCAGCATTGCTTGTGCCGCTTCCACAACTGACCGATTCTTTCTCTCGGCCACGCTGTTCTGCTCTGGCGTGTATCTACAACTGAATTCGCGGCGAATTCCCATTTGTTGTAGGTAACCGTTGAATTGACCGGAAAAGTACTCTTTCCCGCCATCCGACCGCAAGCACTTGATCTTTCATCCCGTTTCGGCTTCCACGAACCCTTTGAGGTCCCGGAAACAGTCGAAGACTTCGCTCTTCCTCTCAATGAGGTAGATCCATGTGTGTCGCGTGTGGTCGTCGATGAAGGAGACGAAATATCGGCTCCCGCCAAGACTAACGTTTTGTGCCGGCCCCCACACATCGGAGTGTATAAGGTCGAGTTTGTTCCGGCTCCGGTTTCGCTCATTGGGGAAGGGAAGTTGGTGTTGCTTCCCGAGCTGGCAGGCTTAACAAATTTGTGCCTTTCGGCCACTAAATTTGGGCAATCCGAACACTACCTGTTTCGATTGCAGATCTTGAAGCCGTTGGTGGTTGACGTGGCCTATCCGCTTGTGCCACAAGTCGATGTCCGACTCGGTCTTTTGTCCCTTCGCGAACATTGCGGTGCCGCCGTCAGTGGAGTCGAGGATGAACATCCTCCCGTCTCTGCGCCCTTGCGCAATCACACGACCTTCTTCCTCAATGAAGCATCCGAGGTGTGTAAACCGAACCTCCATCCCTTGGTCGACGATCTGTCCGACCGAGACCAAGTTTTTCGTGATTGTCGGGACGTGGAGCACGTTCAAGAGTTTCCCTTTCTGCCCGACATGGCTAAAGGGAACTTATCCGACATTCGCGATCGGATGCGGAGTGTCGTCTCCAGTTGCGACTACTCCAGGTTGTATCGGTTTTTCAAGGTACGAGAACCACTCCTTATGGCTCGTCATGTGGTTTGACGCGCCGAGTCTACGTACCACACCTCGTCCGATCTCGGGGTGCTCTGTTTCATTGAGTTTGCTTCGTGTCTCGTCACGAAGACAGACCCTTCTCCGACTCTCCCAGAGTCTTGGGCGTAGTGTGATCGCTGCCGATTTCCCTTGTCGGTATGTCCGGAGCCGTTTCCGCAACCGGTTCTCTCCGAATCAGCGTGCTTCTTCCAACACTCACTTTCCCTGTGGCCTTTCTTGCCACAATACCAGCACTCGGCGATGGCCTTCCCTTGCCGGTTCTCATCGCTTCGACTCTCCCTGTTTCCGGAGGGTCCAGAGTTGCTGTCGGCATCACTTCGGTGCCATCTTCCTTGATCTCGTCGGCCGCCTCCATTGCGCGCCGATTCGCCTCGTCCTCCACGTCCACGGGGCCTATCTCCCTCCGTGTACAGCATTCTGCTATCGGTGTGCGTGCTTGTAGACGCACCCGCGTGGTTCTCCTCTACCAGGAGCATTGACTATAAGTCGAAAAAGGACGGCGTATTCTCCCGGGTACACACAGCCGTTCGGAACGCTCCGAACTTCGACGCCAAACCTCCGAGACAGATCTGGACCATCTCGCTCTCCTCGATGTTCACCTCTATGGAGGCGAGGGAGTCGCAGATATCCTTGATCTTCGAGGTATAGTCCGCCACTAACAAGTCGCGTTGTCGTAGGTTGCTCAACTCCTGTCGGAGCTGAAGCTTCCTGGCTGTGGTGCTCGCGGCGAAAATCTTCTTCAGATTTTCCCACGCACCCTTCGGCGTCTTTGCATCCCGAACATAGCTCAATAGCTGTTCGCCCACACACGACGCGAAGCAGTAGAATACCCTGCTCGCCGATTGCTCCCACGACGGGAAGTCTCTGTGTGTCGATTCGGGTGCCGCGTCATTAGCTCCTTCGACATAACTCCAGTAGCCGTGCCCGAGCAGGTATTGGTGCATCTTGTAGGACCAAGAGGCGTAGTTGGTTCTGTCGAGCTTCTCTGTTGGAAGTGAGCTCGCCATGCCTCTATCCTTCGTTCTTCTCGTTCTTCTTCGTCAAGCTGTGTCGGCTGCAGAGAGGTTCTCAACCCTCGCGCTCTGATACCATGTAGAAAGTAGCGTGCGGAAGCAAGTATGAAGACCGAACAGAAGGAAGGAAACTCAGGTTTAATGGAGAGCTTGAGCTTACACGGTATACGCGGGAGAGACAGAGAGAGTGAGAGAGAAGACACAAAAAACTATATTCAACAATAATACTCAGTCTGTACATAAGACGTGCTCAGTGAACACTTTTATACAAGTCCTAGAAGGACTGACCAAAGTACTGACAATACTTCAATGCTCATCAAGAGCTCCTACACTAACTCCCAAATATATTCCTCACGGAATATCTTTCCTAACGACCTCCCGGTTTACGCACTCGGCCTAACCGATTGGTCCCAACCGATCCGGTCCTCGGCTTCTTCAGCCGATCCGGCTGATGTTGAGCTTGTCTCTCAACAATAATGATACGCCATGTACTCGTCGTAGCTGTAGCGGTTTACGGGGTTCTTCTCGCGCGTGGATTGGCATGGCTTGTCATTTGCGGGTTCTAAGGGTTTCTTCACGCCGTCCGTGCGGATGTCAAGGCCTTCGACCTCACTGTCGAGATCGAAATGATCTTCATACTCCTGCATTTTCGCCTTGCCTTTGTCACGCAGTGGACTTGGCCGAGATGTGCTTTGATCACTTGGGGGCTCTTGTGGTCCACTTAGCCATGTCGAAATTGGACTTTCTTCGTGCATATGCGTGAGACGATCTTCGGCTTCTATTCTTATTTCGGTGTCATCCATGTTGAGTGGAGTCGAAGTATTCTCTGGTGCGTACTAGAATGCAGACTTGTCGAAGACTACGTCTTGACTGATGCAAACTTTTCGGTTAGATGGGTTGTAGCACTTGTACCCCTTTTGTTCGAGTGAGTATCCTACGAGGATACATTTCTCCGACTTTGGATCGAGCTTTTGTCGTGTATCGTCGAGAATATGTACGTAGGCGATAGAGCTGAAAATGCGGACATGCGATAAGTCTGGCTTCTTTCCAAAGAACTTCTCATGAGGAGTTATGTCGTGTACTCCTGAGGTTGTGCACTTATTCATGAGATATACGGCCGTGTTCGCCGCTTCTACCCAGTACGATTTCAGCAGGTTCTTCTCAATGTTCATCATGGCACGCATGACTTCTACTATGTGGCGGTTTTTACGCTCAGCTACGCCGTTTTGTTGAGGTGTATGTCGACACGAGAACTCTCGTCGGACTCCTTCCTTGCGGAGATACGCCAAGAACTCATCCGAAAAATATTCTTTGCCTCCATCTGATCGAAGGCATCATACATGCCGGCCCGTGGCTTTTTCCACTTTGGCTTTGAACTTCTGGAAGTGGCCGAACACTTTACTCTTTTGCTTCATCGGATAAATCCAAGTATTTCTGGAGAAGTTGTCGATGAATGTGACATAGTAACGGCATCCACCGAAAATAGCTGTTTGGGCTGGTCCCCACACATCTGAATGTATGACATCTAGGATCCCTTTGCTTACATTCCGCTCTTTTCGGAATGGATGACGGCGTTGCTTTCCGAATTGGCATGCTTCGCACACACCCGTGATCTCCTTTGTTGTAAAGGTCGGGAGTCCGATTACGACTCCTTTTGTCTGCATGTTTTGAAGCTTTTGGAGATTGATGTGGTTGATTCTCTTGTGCCACAACTTTAAGTCGGTTTTGACTTTCTGGCCCTTTGCGTACATAGCCGACTTTACTTCTCTCGACTCA
Source organism: Azolla caroliniana (assembly GCF_043228905.1). NCBI lineage: Eukaryota > Viridiplantae > Streptophyta > Polypodiopsida > Salviniales > Salviniaceae > Azolla > Azolla caroliniana. The sequence goes on from NW_028230761.1 coordinate 17,052, forward strand.
AGGATGAACATACGGCCTTCTCGTCTGTCGTGAGCTCTGATTTGATCGCCTTTTTCAATAAAGCACCCATCGTTGTTGAAGTGTACCTGCATTCCTTGTTCTACAATCTAGCCGACCGAGACCAGGTTTTTCGTGATGGTGGGAACATGCAGTATGTTCTTGAGGTAGGTCTGTTCGCTGTCGTTTCCGAATGGGACATTCCCGATATGCTGTATTGGATGAGTTGTATCATCACCTATTTCGACATATCCGGGACGTTCGGGCTTCTGTAATTCCCGGAACCAATCTTCATGGGAAGTCATGTGATTGGAAGCTCCCGAATCGACAAACCATACACTATTAGGAGTGGAGGCGTTGGTTGTCGCAAATGCAGACATCGAGTGTGCTTCGTGCTTCATTATGAACATTCCGCCACGGTCGCCGTAGTCGAAGTTCGTGGCATAGTTCGTGAGTTGTCGGCCTGCCTCACATTTCTTCTTCCGGCACTCTTCTTCGTAGTGGTCGGGTTTTCCGCAGTACCCACACTCAACTGGGTTTCGACGATTGCTTGGTCCTGCGTTATGACTCCCCCTTTCGCCAAGCTCTCTGGGCCCGTTCCTGTCCGCTTGCCACTGGTGGGAGTTACGCCCTTGATTCCGCCGATCATTATGGCCTTGTCCAAAACGACCTATGTTTCCACGGCCGAAATCTCTTCTATTATCCGATTGGGAGTAGAGTAGATGACCATCTGATGCGTTGCTCCTCTGTCGGGCGTGATTCTCTTCGACCAACAATATTGATTGAAGGTCGAAGGAGGGAGGGTTCTCCCTTGCGAGAATAGCCGATCTAATTGCGCCGAAACGCGGTGCTAAGCCTCTGAGGCATATCTGCACCAGTTTGTCATCGTTAGTGACGATGTTGATCGATCCGAGGGCGTCACATAACTCCTTGATCTTCAAGGAGCTTGAGATTGACACGTCCCTCTGTTGGATGCTATTCAGCTCTTGACGAAGCTGGAGCTTGCATGCGGCCATGTTGGCTGCGAAAATCTTTTTGAGATTTTCCCACGCCTGCTTCATCGTTTTTGCCTCTCGAATGTAGCCAAGCATGTGATCATGAACGCATGATGCAAGGCAACACGCGGCTTGCGGCCTGCTCCCAAGCAGGATAGTCAACGTGTGTTGGGTTGGGGTGTGATTCGTGAGCTCCTTCGATGTAGCTCCAGTAGCCTTGTCCGACAAGATATTGACGCATCTTGTATTCCCAAGATGCAAAATTCGTTCTGTTGAGCTTCTCAGTAGGAAGAGCGCTTCCCATTTGAGTATTCATGGTGACTTCTTCTCTGTCGATGGGTCGGTTCTGTTGATCGTCGGCGTGCAACACACCACAGTCGAAAATGCTTGATCTGGCAACCACACGCTCTGATACCATGTTAGGAAATGGAGTCTGTGGTGATTGCAATGCAATGGAAGGTGAACGTAGGTGTGTGTATGTGTAACAACACAGAGAGAGAGAGAGACAGAGATAGACAAAAGTGTATATGATATTAATGAAACAAAATACATCCAACATTAACTAAGTAACAATGAGTTGGTTTATATACCAACTAAGCTAGGGCAAGCGCCCTTTCTACTATTTACAAAACTAGCCTGGAATGTCCATGAGCTAGTGTGAAACCTATCTATGGGAAGTTGAGTTCGATTCTCAACAGTGAGGAACGAGATCCCATGTCTCGTTCTTGCATAATGCACGCATCTCCTTGTTCATAGCTTTGATCCATCGCGGCTTCGGAAAAGGTTTCCGGCTCCTGCACTATTGCCACCTTCATCATAAATGCGTAATGGTATGCCATATAATCGTTGTAGCCGAATCGGCTTATGGGGTTCTTTTCACGGGTGGATCGGCGGAGCTTCTCGTTTGCGGATTCTAAGGCTTTCTTCACTCCATTTGTCCGGATGTCAAGGTCTTCAAACTCACTATCGAGGGAGTGAGTCGATTCGATGCCGTCAAAATGATCGTTTTCATACTCCAACATTTTTGCCTTCCCTTTGTCTAGCTTCGGACTCAGCCGAGATGTGCTTTGATCGCTCAGGGGTTCTTGTGGCCTTCTAACTAAGCCTTGTCGTAATTGGGATTTCTTCGAACATGTGCGTGAGTCGATCGTCGGTTTCTATCTCTATTCCGGTGGAATCCGGGTCAAGCGGAATTGAAGTCGAAGTTGTCTCTGGTGCGTAGCAGGATGCGGACTCGTTGAAAATGACGTCACGACTTACTCGAGATTTTCGAGTTGAGGGGTTATAGCACTTGTACCCCTTTTGCTCTAGTGAGTATCCTATGAGGATACATTTCTCTGAGTTCGGGCTGAGCTTTTGTCGCTTTTCGTCGGGGATGTGCACATACGCAATGGAGCCGAATATCCGAACATGTGAAAGATCCAGCTTCTTTCCAAAAAACTTCTCGTGCGGCGTGAGTTCATGCACGCCGGATGTCGTACATTGATTCATGAGATAGACGGCCGTGTTAGCTGCTTCCGCCCAATACGATTTCGGCATGTGCTTTTCGTTAAGCATAGCCTGTGCTACTTCGAGGATGTGCCGATTCTTGCGTTCAGCTACTCTGTTATGTTGTGGTGTATATCGACATAAAAATCCTCGTCGAATTCCTTCTTTTTGAAGATATAAACTCATCCGAGAAATATTCTTTGCCTCATCCGATCGAAGGAACCGTACGTGTCGACTTGTAGCTTTTTCGACTCCACTCTTGAATTTTTGGAAGTGTTCGAACACTTCGCTCTTTTGCCGCATCGGGTAGATCCAAGTGTGCCTAGAGAAGTTTGAGCCGGTCCCCATACATCGAAATGAATTACGTCGAGTACGCCTTTTCTTACATTCCTCTCCCTCAGAAATGGATGCCGATGTTGCTTTCCGAATTGGCAAGCCGCACATACTCCTTCAATCTCTCTCTCTTTAAAGGTCCGATGATGACTCCTTTCGATTGCATCGCCTTTAGCTTTTGAAGGTTGATATGGCCAATCCGCTTGTGCTATAACTCTATGTCGGACTCGCCTTTCATGCCTTTTGCGAACATGGCCGATTTCATCTTGTGCGAGTCGAGAATGAACATTCGGCCCTCTCTTCGTCCGCGCGCGATGAGTCGGCCCTCTTTTTTGATGAAGCAACCACCTTGATTAAATTGAACTTGCATTCCTTGCTCTACAATTTGGCCGACAAAGACCAAATTCTTCGTGATAGTTGGTACATGCAAGACATTTTTAATGTATATTTGCTTACCTTCTTTTCCGATCGGAACATTGCCGATGTGCCGAATCGGGTGCATAATGTCGTCTCCGGTTTCGACATGGCTGGGTCGGTCTGGCTCTCGAAGTTCTCAGAACCATTCTTGATGCGACGTCATATGGTTCGAGGCACTGGAATCGACGAGCCATACGTCTTCCGGACCGGAGGCACGAGTAGAAGTAGAGGCCAACATAGAATTCGCTCTATGTCTCATTACGAATAATCCACCGTAATCGTCGTACTCGGAGTCGGCGGTGTAATTGGTGAGTTGTCGACTAGTGGAAGCCGACTCACGCATCTTCTTTCGGCACTCTTCTTCGCGGTGGCCGATTTTTCCGCAATATCCGCATTAGATCGAGTTTTGTTGACTTGGACCGGAATGGAAGCTCCCCCTTCTTTCGAAGGTTCCTCGATGGCTTCCGTCTTGATGCCGAAATTGCGAGTTGTTTTCGTAAGTCGGGCCTCGTCCGCCTTGTCCTTGGCCGAATCGGCCTCTTCTTACACGGCCGTGTCCTCTTCCTCCGTCCGAATGCGTGTAGAGCATGTGGCCTTCCAAGGCGTTACTCCTTGTTCGAACATGATTTTCTTTGACCAACAACATGGATTGAAGATCGAAGAAGGAGGGCGGATTCTCTCGTGCTAGTACGGCGGTCCGCATCGCACCGAACCGTGGTGCAAGGTTGTCGAGGCATATTTGCATCATTTCGTCATCTTCCACATTGACGCTTATTGACCGAAGCGAGTCACAAAGCTCCTTGATCTTCAAGGTGTAGCTCGTGATGGACATATCCTGTTGTTGGATGTTGTTCAACTCTTGGCGGAGTTGAAGCTTTCTCGCGGTTGTGTTGGCGGCAAAAATCTTTCGTAGATTCTCCCACGCTTCCTTTGGCGTCTCGGCTTCTCGAATGTACCCGAGCATGTCGCCAAGAAATACATGTCGCCAAGAAATACATCACTTGGCTTGCCGCTTGCTCCCACGTTGCATAGTCGGCATCTCTCGGGTCGGGTCGGTTTTCTTGTGCTCCCTTGATCCCAATAGCCTTGGCCAACAAGGTATTGATGCATCTTGTAAGTTCCCAAGATGCGAAGTTGTTTCGGTCCAACTTCTCAATAGGGAGAGCGCTCCCCATTTGAGTATTCATTGTCGATTAAGCTTCCATTCTTCTTTTCCTTCTCTCTCGAACACAAGCTATGTAGTGGTACTACGATAGCGATGAGCCGGTTCTTCTTGAACGTCGGCGTAGAGCACAACACACGATCACGATGAGGCAAGTGGGCTAGATCGAGCTACCAAATCGCTCTGATACCATGTAAAGAATAGATGGTGATTCTTGTGCAGCGGAATAGATATGTGTGTTATGTGTGTGTGTGAGAGAGAGAGAAAATAGAGGAGAGAGGAGAACACAAGATAGATAAGAACAAGAAATAAAATACTCAAGAAGAAGAAGATGTATATTTCACAAGTAGAATGGATATACAAAATTGTAGCATTACAAGGAGTCACAATCGACTTAATATGAAGTATGAGGAGGGTGCTTTATATAGAGTCACCCTCTCTCTTCATTAACTTACAACAAACACTCTCTCTCTTGGGGAATGTGAAAACTCATAGTCATGGGGATTATGTAACTCATTAGTTATGTGTCATAGAATATGATTCTATGACACATAGATAATATGTAGAGAGTAGTGGTGTGACTCTTGACCTTTGAGTAATCATGGATTCTCAAAAGGTGTGTTCACACGTTGCACTATGTTGAGCTTGATTCTCAACACGCCCCCTCTCAAGTACCTCTTCCTTTCTTGAAGAAGAATGATGTTTGAATGAGACTCTTCTTTGCTTTCCTACCACAAAATGATTGCACATGTCTAACTTCGTACCTTTTAGACCTGGAAGCAAGCTTTTCTTTGCTAGGAAATCAAGACTTCCCGTCTCACTAATGTGAGACAACCTTTTATGCCATAGCTCTGACATATTGTTGCTTTCAATTGCATTCACAAGATTAGTAGAGATAGATGCTTGTAATAAATACAAACTAGAGAATTTCTTACCACACGCTACAACCAATGAGCCCTTAGTGAGTTTCCATTGTCCCTCATTGAAGATGTTGCAATAGCCATCATCATCTAATCTTCCAGTTGAGATAAGATGTAAACGAATGTCCGATACATGTCTTACCTCGTGAATGAACTTTGATCCCATGTTAGTTTCCAAACAAATAGTCCCGGTGCCTACCACCTTCGAAAGACCATCATTGCCCATCTTCACAACTCCGAAATCCCCTTAAGTATAAGAAGAAAAAACTCCCTTCTAGATGTGACATGGAACGATGCTCCACTATCAACAACCCAATTAGTTTCATTGTGGGCAAGATTAATTACGTTGTCATCATAAACAACAAGTAAATCATCTGAGGAAGTTGTATTAACATGATTAGAATTATCATCGTTACCTTTGTTTTCATGCTTGTCGTTAGATGTGTGGTTCTCCTTTTTCCATTTGTAACAATACCTCTTTGTGTCTTGTTTTACCACAAAAATGACATTCTAGATTTTTATACCTTGGTTTTGATTTATTTCTACTCCTCCCTTGGTTGGTTTGACCTTGGCTTGTATGGTTACTCCTCCCTCTCTCAACCATCAAGACCTCCGTATGTGACGATGTCCCTTGTGTCCTTCGTCTCATCTCCTCGTTTAGAACACCGTTCTTGACATATTCCGTAGTCACACTTTTGTTTGGAGCTGCATTAGTTAGAGATACCCTAAAAGTTTCCCATGAATCAGGGAGAGTGTTTAACAACCATAACGCATGAATCTCATCATCAAATTTCACTCCCATACCAAAAAGTTGGTCGAAACATCCTTGAAATTCATTTACACGATCTAAGATGGAACTATCTTCTTTATACACTAAATGCATCGCTTGTTTAAGCAAAAATGACTTATTGTTACCCGTCTTTAATGCATACAATCTTTCGAGTTTATTCCATAGAGCTTTGGCATCCGTTTCATTCACAATATGGTTTAAGACATTCTCTCCTACCCATTGTTGAATAAAACCACATACCTGTTGGTTCTCTAAAAGCCATTCCTAGGTGGTTTTGCTCTCCGATTTAGTGGCTGCGAAAACAGGTAAGTGTAGATTTTTCACAAAAAGAAGATCTTTCATCTTACCTTTCCATTTGTGGTAATTGGTGCTGTTCAAGCAAACCATTGTGGAAAAATTTGCCTCCATAAGAACGTGCTAAACCTCGCTCTGATACCACTTGATTGGAAACTTAATAGCACTTAAACACTTATGTAAGACAGAAATTATGTTGTGCAAGATTATTCAAAGAGAACAAGAAAGATACACAACAAACACTATGCACAATACACCACAAATTTTAACGTGGAAAACCCTCAAAGAGGTAAAAACCACGGGACCTAGTCCAGAAATAATCCACTATCAATGTAAATCTTATGCACCAAAGTTCTGGGTTTATGGTTTTGTTAGATATAATCAATGATCAACCCCAAGCTGTAAATCTATCCCCATATTGAAGAGATAATGCCGAATATTGCTCAGCCACAACCAAGTCTTGAATCACTTCAATGAGAATCAAACACATAAATGAGGTTGGAGATTAGTACACATACACACATGAACAATAGAGAGTACACAAGATGTTTACGTGAAAAACCTTGAATGGGAAAAAACCATGGGAGCCCACAGACTCCAACTATCACTATGAAGAAAAGGTATAATCAGAGACTCAGAGGCACGACCTCGAGCTTTATATCTTCGCCAAGCGGCAGTTACAACAGAGTATCGCTCTGTATCTCTCTCTCTCTCTCTCTCTGTACAACAATGCATTATGTACAACAATGAGCCACTTGAATGTGTGGAAAGCTTCAAATATCTTGGCCTTGAAGTTCCTTCAAATCATAGATGGAATGAATGTGCTACACGCCGCTTAGAGGCGGGCAAACGAGCATACTATGCATTTGAGAACACATGCAATCTTGGAGATATTAAGTGTTGGGTCCTCAAGAAATATCTTTTTGACACTTTGGTGACACCAGTTCTTCTCTATGGGGTGGAAGTATGGGGCAGTAGCATCCCTAAGTCTATGTGGAAAGAGTTTGAAAATGTCCAAAAGCATTTTCTTACCAAGTTTCTACAAGTTAAGAAACAAACACCCTACACCCTCCTCCTCCTTGAGACGGGATCGCTTCCCATTGAGATCATGGCCATGGAAAGGGTTGTTGAATACATGCTTAAGGTTCAAAAAAGTCCCTCACATCGACTTCCTAGAATTGCGTGGGAAGCAAGCAAAAAGATCCAAAAGACGCATAAAAGCAAAATTTTGTGTTCCGGTTGGATGCAAGATATAGAAAAATGGTTTGGTAGATGGGATGCGAGACACTTGCTTCATGATGCATCATTAGATTCCTCTGTAAATGAGGCATTTTTGCAACGCCAATGTATCATGACATGGGACAAATGTGGAGGCTCACGCTTCACACATTATACTACACATGTTGCACCTAACTACAAAACCATATTCTTTGCGGAACGGGGAAATCGTACACATCCATACATGTTAGAGCCCATACCGTTATCTGCCATTCGAACCATTGCTTCCATGCGACTTAGCTCACATGCATTGCGATGTGAAACAGGGCGTTGGGGTACAAGTGATGAGAGTGGTCGGTTATGCACACTTTGCCCTAAACAAGTTCGCGAGTCTGAGTATCACACTTTGATACAATGCTCTGCCTTTGATCATATTCGACCATGCTTTCCACATCTCTTCGATCGAGCCCAATCTTTGCATGAATTCCTCTCACAACCACAATGTGCACTCTCGATTGCAACATTCATTGGTAAAGTTCTTGAACATCGAGAGTCACTACTCACTTTCACACGTATCACGTGAAATGTAATATTTTTGGTCTCATAGGTCATATTTGATCTCCGAAGACGATAATATAATCTATCTATCTATCTATCTATCTATCTCTCTCTCTCTCTTTATACAACAATTATGCACATACAACAATATGTCAACACACACTTCTGTGATTGCCCTAGTTCGTATTTATACTCATATGAACTTAGGGCTATTTACAAATATAGGCTCAATAGGCTTACTCAAAACATATTTAACAAATATGTCTTCTCTTCCGGTTCTCATCGGGTCCTCTTCATTCCTAACCGGATCCCATCCTGAGGGAACGACTTCCCAACAATCTCCCCCTTCACTCCGGCATGGGATATCTCGTCAACACGATCCACTTTCGGCACGCGTCCAACTTGTTGGTTGTCAACACCTTGGTCAGCATGTCCGACCCGTTCTCCGTGTGGATCTTCGTAAGCACGAACTCTTGATCTTCTACTCTCTGCTGGATCTAGTGGTACCTCCGCTGGATATGTTTCGTCCGGGAATGGTAGGTTGCGTTCCTCGCAAGGTGGATGGCATTTTGATTGTCACAATAGAGCCTGTATTCCTCCTATTGGATCCCTAACTCTCTGATGAAGTCCTTCATCCAGATTATCTCCCTGCCGGCTTCCATAGCTGCCATGTACTTTGCCTCCGTGGTTGACAACGCAACCGTCTCTTGCAGCCTCGACTGCCACGAAACATCTCCCCCTGCATAAGCCATGACATATCCAGATGTAGACTGGCTGGTATTTGCATTAGCCGATATATCCGAATTGGTGAAGACTTCCAAGAGGGGTTTACCAGAGCTGAATCGGAGGCACATACTCGAGGTGCCTTTCAAATACCAGAGTATCCACTTGACCGCGTTCCAGTGCTCTTTTCCCGGATTGCTCATGAACCGGCTGACTACTTCGACCACATATCCAATATCCGGCTGGGTACATACCATCGTGTACATCAAGCTTCCGACAACAGAGGAATATGGTATCTTCATCATATCCGTCTTCTCCGCCTTTGTCCTCGGGCTTTGTTTTCCGGATAGCTTGCAGTTTGCCGGAAGTGTCAATCCGACCGGTTTCACTTCCGACATGTTGAACCGTTGAAGCACCTTTGTCACGTACTTCTCTTGACTCCGGTCCGGTGTTAGGTGGAACGACGCTCCGGAATCGACAACCCACATTGTCTCGTCGCCGACAAGGTTCAACTCATTCTCCTTGGTAACGAGCATCAGTTCTTCTTCACTTGTCGTGATCGCCGACGTTCCTTTCCGATCCGGGCCTCTCCGGTCCGAACTCCTCTTCGAATAGGTAGTACCGGTTTCTTTCTCTTTTTGGAAATGCCAATAGTTCTTCTGGAAGTGTCCCGACTTCCCACAGTAGAACCAAGTAGGCCTCCCCCTTGACTTAGATCTTATCCCCGATTTGTCTCGGTTTTGGGGACTCCGATATTGGCCTCTTCCCCGGTTGTGGTCATCTTCCGTGACCAAGGCCTTCGGATCGGTTCCGAACTCCCGGTCCTTCCGACAAGCTTCTTCATCTAGCAAGCTCGACTTTACTCTTGCCAAGGACAACTGCTTTCCTTCCGGCCCGACATTGCCGAATGTGACAACTAGCGTCTCCCAACTATCCAGGAGGGAACCAAGCAGGAGTAATGCGAGTACCTCATCGGTGAGAGGTACTTCCAAAGAGGTTGCCTGGTTTATCAGTCCTTGGAAGGCATTCATGTGCTCCGCCATACTAGAGCCTCACTAGATTCTGGAATATCGAAATCCGATTAACAACATTCTTGTTCTAGAACATGATGCCGATCTTCTCCCAGAGTTCATGAGCCTTACTTTCTTCATTGAAGTTGTTGTACATGGTCATGTCGATGAAGCACCGGATGTACGCCGTCGTCCTCATGTGCATCACCTCCCATGTCGTGGCATCGATCTCATCCGGTTTCTTGTCCCCGAACTGTACCGGCAACCAGAGATGTTACGGGCATGACCATTTAATATCCCGTGGTGAGAATTTACCGTAGTATTCTATACATGTGGATAAGTGTGAGGGTTAAATGAGAGTGTAAAAAGGGGTGGATTACTTTTAATCCTCGGGATTGAGACAACCCCTTAGGTCAAGTGTGAACGTGCCTGGGGGCCTTGGGTATCGCTATAAATAAGAGGCTTAGCTACCCTCATTTGAGGATCTTTTGTCTACATTGAGACTCTGCTCTTGTGGTTGGTCAACTCTTGTAGCGAGCGCGCCAACACCAGGTACGACTCGACGCCACGACGGTGGTATGGGACGCCGATCGAGGCTCGAGTCCGTCTTGATCCCTTCGCTCGGGGGTGGTCGGGTGGGTCGGCACCCTTCTTTCTCTTTCTCCTTTCTATCTATCATTACTTTATCCTTATCTTAAGCTTACTTTAGTACCTAGATCTATAATATTTGGTATCAGATTTATGTACTAATGTTTCTTTGTTTTTCATTTGTCGTTTGATTGATGGTGATCGATCGATGTGCGGTCGGCCTTCATCCAGACAACGATCAACAAAGAACTTCGGTAACTCTTTCCATAATTTTTCTTTCTATTGTCTCTTCTCCCATCTAATCATGTGTTTAGTTTATATGTCATTTTTTTTTCATTAAGTCAATGATGTTGTAGTGGTCTTTAATTGATTATCTAAAACGTTTACATATGTGCATGAGGTCAATACCTCGTTGGACATATTAATAATATGTGATGAGTGTCGTATGCGTACGAGGTTAATACCTCAATTACGTATTACGTTCACGAACATATGTTACGTTTGCGTATAAGTTTAATACCTTGATTTGCTGTAAACGATATGCGGTTGGTTTCGTATGCGTAAGAGGTCAATACCTCAATTGCGTATTACGATGATCTCTTATTTGAGGATGTTTCGTGTGCGTAGAGGTATATACCTCGATTACGTATCTCGATCACATCATTTGTGGCTATTTAATATAACGATATGTTTAATATAGGCATATGTGGTCACATATATACGTATTTGATCGTATATATGTGATAAGTAAACATATGTGTATATTCGTTATTACGTGATTATATCGAAAGTTGTCCTTGTCGGGAAAAGGATGTTGGTGGCGTTGTCACCATCCCTTTTTCAACAATTTTTTATTGTTGACAACCTCGTTGATGACCTCGATTTCGTTACGTAAAGAAACGCCTATAGCCATAATGATGTTGAGTACGTAGGGCTTGACCCATTTCAAGTGAGGTCGCTCCAATGACACACGTATCCAACATCCCTCCCTCGTTACATGGATACGATGCCACAATGAGCTCGTTCTTACGAGAGGCATTCGTAATGACGTGACCATGTGATGGGCCACGTGAGCCTACTACGAAACGAGGGCTCATTTGGCTTGACCATTAGGTTGCACTTTGGCGTATGTCATCGTAATTACGAGACTTGAGGTTAGGTAACGTACCAACATAGTTTTGGTAAATGAGGGCGAAATAAGGACCCTTGACATATATGTTCTTTTAGAAAAAACATATATGATCTCGCATATCTCTTATACGCATCAAACATTAAGCATTCGAGAAGAGCAACTTACTTGGTTGGCTCAAGTGTTTAATGTATTTGTTCTCGAGGTGTCGAGTTCAAATATGACCAAGACCATACAACATCCTTGATACATATGACTATAACACATGTTTAGACTTAAGGTCTAAGTGCACCTCAGGGTCCTCGTAATAGGACTTAAAGAGCCGAAACCACATATGTGGGCACCGAAACATAGTTTATTGTTAACATTTTTTTCGTGTATAAACTATTCATGACACAAACATACATGGTTGAGCCTCGGGGAGCCACCATGAAAAAATCGATATAGAGATAAGGGAAAGACATTTATTTGTCACCCCCATGGTTTTAAAAACACCTTTGTGTTACCATAGTAACCTGATCTTGAACCTCATCTCATACGTCTAGAGGGGTATTGACGTGAGATCATGATATCGATTAATGTTTGCCCATGATATGTTTACATCACGACATGATGTTATGACAATCTCTCTGACCTTATCCTATTTCTTTTCCAGAAATAATCTTAAATGGCTCAAATTAACGACCCGATGTCATCCGCTCAAGCGGAAGGAACTCAAGGAAATCCTCCTGGACAAATGTCCACTGAGATGTATTTGGCACAAATAACCCAATACCTTAGTTTCACCGCTCAACAGATGACCGAACTTCGGCAATCTCAGAGTGCTCTTGAGGCACGTGTCATTAGTCTACAACGTGAGACTAATAGACGTGATGAGTGACAAGGTGAACCATCATTTGTCGTTAAGCCATTTACGGGAGACAAAAAGGAAAGAACCGAAGAAGCAATCTGCACATGGCTGGGAGGATGGGAGTCTCATTTTGAGCTTTATCCCACGGCAGATAGTACAAAGATTGCATATGTCGGCCGAGAACTCGGGGGTAAGGCCGCCGCCTGGTGGTGTGGGCTCCGTACTATGGGGAAATTGCCCGATACCTGGACAGATTTTGTCACGGTTTTTAAGGGCCAATTTCTGCAACCTCCCTCTCGAACCGAGGCAGCACAAGCTTTAATGAACCTCTCTAGCAAGAAATTTTTCTCGCTAGAAGACTATGTTCACCATGCTAGAACCCAAATCCAAAAATCGGGTCTAGAAGGGGACAATTGGTTGATAGCTTGTTTTGTCAATGGCATCCCCAATTCGGACTATCACTGGATAGTGCACGATAAGGATCCAAAATCCTTCGAAGAGGCCGTTGAAATAGTTCTTCGCTATCAACGCACTTCGAAGAAGGACCACAACAAACCCAACGAAGCGCCCGGGACTAAGCAGTCGCAATTTGTTGGGAAACGCAAGACACCCAACGAATTCCTGGATTGCGATTGTAAGCGACAACATCCTTTTTGCGTATTCTGCAAAAAGAAGGGTCATACAAAAGATCAATGACGAAAGCTCCAACGGAAAGAGCACGACAACAAAGCTAAAGCTGCAGACCATAAAGGTCAGATTCCTAATGTCCTTTAGGTCTATACACATCATTTAAGTAATTGTCAATGTTCTTTCCCTCACTATGTATTGGGTCCCAATGATTTACTACGTGCAAACGGGTATATCAATGGATCTCCCGTACAATTTTTATTTGATTCAGGAAGCTCACACAATTTTGTGAATGATCGTTTGGTTAAGATATGGGGAATCCAACCCACCGTAAGTGATCACACCTACACGGTGCACTTGGCTGATGGAAGAGTACAATACATCAACGAGGCGATTCATTAATTTGGAATTTCTATTGATGCTTATATAGAGGAAGTAGACTTCCATGTAATGAATCTTTGTACCACCGATGTAATATTGGGTTATCCCTGGTTTTATAATAAAAACTCTTCTTTATTTATTGATTGGGTTCGCCATTCCATTTCTTTTGTACTGAACGATTGTACGCATTTTATTCAATGTGTAAAAAAACAATCCCTCTCGATTGTTTCCTCGTGTCCATCAATATCCGAGTTGTCTTGTTCTACGTTATTTTATTGTGTACTTGATCCGGACATTCACGTTTACAATATCGATAATGTCCCGGTTCAATTAACATATTTTGAACAACAACAACTTGATGAAATCTTAAATGATTTTCATGATGTTTTTCCAAGTGAACTACCTGATGGGTTACCTCCTAAACGAACTATAGACCATCGTATAGATATTGTACCTGGTGTTGCACCAATAAGTATACCTCCGTATCGCTTAAGTCGATCCGAAGAAGATGAGGTATCTAAGCAACTCAAGGACTATTTACGAATGGGTTATATACGTTATAGTAAATCTCCATGGGGTGCACCAGTTCTCTTGGTTAAAAAGAAAGAGGGCACATGGCGTATGTGTATTAATTACCGACGCTTGAATAAAGTGACGATCAAGAATTCGTATCCATTGCTCCGGGCTGACGATCTAATTGACCGTCTCCAGGGGGCTCGGTATTTTACGAAACTTGATCTCCGTACTGGCTACCATCAAATACGAATAAGTGAGGACGATGTTCCTAAAACGGCATTTCGTACGCACTATGGCCATTACGAGTTTTTGGTTATGCCTTTTGGTTTGACCAATGCTCCGGCTACTTTTCAACAAGAAATGAATGACATTTTCCGAGAACAACTTGGAAAATTTGTCGTTATTTTCTTGGATGATATTTTAGTTTATAGCCGTACATTACAAGAACATGCTAGACATGTCTGCTTTGTTTTACAAACATTGCGTGACAAACAGTTTTATGCAAAGATCTCAAAATGTGAGTTCTTCAAGAAATCAATTACTTATCTAGGACATCTCATAACCGAACGAAGAGTTGAAATTGATCCTTCTCGCATTGAGAAAATCAAGCTTTGGCCTACTCTTCTGAATATTCGAGAAGTTCGATCATTCCTTGGTTTTGTCGGGTTTTTGCGAAAGTCTCTTCGTAATTACTCCCAATTGACGACGCCGTTTACTGATATTTTAAAAGGTCAAACGCGTAAGTCTACAAACCCTATTGTGTGGAATGGTACACTAGACCTCGCCTTTAAGGAACTCAAGGACTTGGTTTGCAAGGCTCCTTCACTTCTTTTACCTGATCCTTCAAAACCTTTTGAGGTTGAAACCGATCCAAGTGATTATGCTATAGGTGCTATCTTGTATCAAGATGGTAAACCAATAGCATTCGAGAGTAAGAAACTTAACACGTTCGCGTTCACAAGTGGAAGGATTGCGCATTCCACTTGTAGAATCTTCTTAAAACGAAGAAAATACACCCTCTCTACAATAATTGGATGCACTAGTATCACATGTTCCTCAACTTGATAAGAATTTGCAAATATAAAAATACATGATAGATCTACGAGTGGAGATCATTAGAAATCATGCAAGTTTAGACATGTTGATAAGTTAATGTAGGCATAATAAAGTTCAACTATGGCTCAATATGGCACTATTGTGCGACAAGGGAAACACTAACTTAAAGACTTATATTAATTAGGTAGGTTTTACAAAAATATGAGGTGTACTTGTATCTATACTAATAAAATGAGATATAATTTATACTTTGACCCATACGTGCATGTATGTAATTGTGGAAAATGTAGGATAGTGCACATTAGGATAAGTGATTGGAATAACTAACTTATTAAAGTATTCAATACTTATATTAAAAGTTGATCTAATCTATTCCTCAGTTTGTTCATATGGGATCAAACTATATGTGTATATAATTGTGCACAATGTAAGGCAGTGAACTTTAGGATAATGTCGTGGAAATAACAAACCTATTAGGCTTTCATACCTGTATTTAAAATTGATCTACTCTATTGCTTAGGTGATTCACACAAGATCAAACTCCGAACGATAACGCAACTGGAACCATTATCAACACACTACACAATCTAAGCAGCAATGGAATAGAAACATAATAGTTTTAACAATATAAGACAAAGATCCATAATAACAACATGGACAGTCATGGCAACAATTATAGGGCCATGTTCTGTTAAGGTTAGCTTGGACCAAAATCAGCCTCCATTTAAGCTAGTTCATGTTTCTCCATAAGTTTGGTAGTCAGCTATGCACGCGGTGAAACCAATATCATAAATCTACTAATCAAGTATATAAAAATAAAATTGAAACATATAGATGATTATAAAGAATAGAATCCACTAGGTAAAACCCAAAATTTGTATTAATAATGTGAAATCTTAACAAATCGTCAGTGTCATATACTTTATAGAGTCTATTACATAGCAATCAATTCATCAACGTCATTTTCTTCATCATCTTGTGTAGAACTGTCTTCGGCTATACGTGCATTGGTTTCCCCTGTTAGCCGAGCCAACGAAATATCTTCTATAAGCTCATCATCAAGCTCTATTAGCTCCCCCGGTTCGCCGGCTAACGGAGGAATAGGCTCTCGCGAAGCAGGTTGAAACCTTTCTGTATTAGCGAGGTTCTTTGCACCGACCTCCTCATCCTAGTCTGGGCACTCCCACAAAGCCTTAATCCGCATATTAATAAATATAACTTGGTCCTCGTCCTTCTCCAATGCAACTGTATTTCTAAACAGCTTCAATGCACATGCTGACGTAGTTCCTATGATGTAAGTAACAAGAAGATTTAGTTGTCAAACGAAAAAAAAGTGATTGGTTATCTCAAGATCGTTACCCTAGTTCGAGGAATACCTGTGCCAGAAAAGAGATCTAATATCCAGTCTCCTTCGACAGAAAACATCTCGATCAAGCGCATCATAAGTCGTTGAGGTTTTTGGTATGGGTTGACAAGTCCCCGTTCTGTCGTGGTGACATGTCGCAATTTCCGAGTCACTGCTGGATATACCAACAGATTTGAACCTCCCACTTCATTAGAATGCTCTTTGATTCTCTGTTTTTTAATTTCATCGAAGTAGCCAACCGTTATGTATTCAATGGCATTAACGAACCGAAAAGTTGGCCCTCTATTTACATTGGTCTTGATCCTATAAAAAATAATTCATCGAGTTAAGAATAGATTCAACAACCTTAAGAATTGCAATATAATGAAAGACACCTATAAATAATCCTTACCATGCAAGGTTCTCGATGCCATGGCAACGAGATCTCAAAGCTTGAGCTACCGAGTACCCTTGGTCCATACTATGAAAGACAACTATTCGCCACAAGGATGCGGTCGTTAGCTCAGCGAAATCCTTGACCATCTTCTCCAATTGTTTAAACCTAAACGGTTCATCGTCGTATGATGACCCAGCCATTCGAAATCCGTAAGGAATATCCGCAATCATTAGCGTATATTCCTTCTTTGGCACCTTCTGGATCAAGTCGATGACATCACCGCAAACCACATTGTAGTAAAGATCTCTCGTAATATCTTTTTTGTGGCTAAATTTTTTAAACGAGCCATCTTCCTCCATTTCGTACGCCTTGACTAAGCGACGATCCTTTTCTTTTCTGGCTCGCTCGAGATGTGCAAGGAAGGATGTAGGGAAATCGTGTATATCCTTAACTTCTCCTTGTTTCTTGCCTCGACACGGTTTCTAATAGAAGCAATAGGACATCAGGTATTATTATACAAGCTCTACATATGATGAAAGGGTAATGAAAAAACATGAATACTAACCCAATCCTTGAATGCAATAAAATACTCTGATAACGCCTTATACGAAGACGTTAGAGGATAATCCTCGGTCACTTGTTCCCAAGTTATACATCCAAGTTGTTTCATCATAACTTCTTGGATCTTCATGTACACCTTATGACTGTAAAATTAGAAATCAAGATTAGAACTTTGAATTACACCAGATAGACTACAATTTCAGTATTTGAAAGACTTACTTATTGAACTCAGTGACCATTTCTTCAAGGCTTAAATCTTTCGCCACAACCCTTGACAAAACCGACACAAGAAGTTGCTCGTCCTTAATACCTTGCATCGCTCTCCATAGAGACAGCTTCATGTCGTCTGCCGCTTCTTCAATTGTCAAGTCAATTTTCTTGGCGGCTTGTGACTTT
>NW_028230762.1:0-34672 GCF_043228905.1 Azolla caroliniana
TTGAAGCAGCATTAGATTCACCTCTTGGGACTGGTCCTCAAGCACCTGCGAAAAAACCATTGGTGGTGGTCATCAGTGGACCGAGCGGAGTTGGTAAAGATGCAGTTATCAATGTAAGCCATTATTAATTTCTTACAACTTTGAAATAATTTTGCATACATTTGAGATGCAAATTTAGTTTGAGAAAGGAAATGGAATGTCATGTTAATTTTTCTAGAAGGTAAGGCAAAAATGCTGTCTGATATATGAGAGGAAGAGAGTGATGGCTCATGTATATCCATAGAGACTCCAAGCAGAGAGGAAGGAGATTCATTTTGTGGTGACAGCTACAACTCGAGCTAAACGACCTGGAGAAATCGATGGCAAGGACTACTTTTTCCTTTCAAAGGAGCAGTTTGAATCAATGATAAAGAATGAGGAGCTTCTAGAGTATGCAATTGTCTATGGGGATTTCAAGGGTATACCCAAGCAACAGGTTTAGATATATACTTTATTTCATTAAACTATACTTGATATATCCTCATGGACTTGCATGTAGTATTTTGTACCTTTTTATGCTGTGTTATCACAATGAAGAAACGCGACTTTACAGGTTCGGGATTGCCTTGCCAAAGGTTTCGATGTGGTGCTCCGGGTCGATGTTCAAGGAGCTGCGACCATTCGATCTATTATGGGAAAAAGCGCAGTTTTTATCTTTTTAGTTGCTGAGAGTGAAACAGCCCTTGTAAAGAGGCTTGTTGAGAGGAAAACTGAGACGAGGGAGAAGTTATTAGTTCGGATTGCCACTGCTAGAGAGGAACTTAAGAGAATGGAAGAATTTGACTATGTGGTCGTCAATGCAGATGGCCAGTTGGAAAAAACAGCATCATTAATTAGCCACATTATTGATGCTGAAAAAGCACGTGTACACCAAAAAGAGGTGGGATTATGAAGCTCTGAAGAAATCAGGAAGCCATATGTATGAAAAGGTGGAGCCTGCTTATGGATATGCGTAAGAGATAAGAGAGAGTGATCACTATGCGGTGAATTTTGACCAAAAATTTTCAAATCTCAGTTTCCATGAGGGCAATTGATTTAATTTAGTGTTAAAATTTATTGCATATTTTCTTTACATTTCTATTGTATTTTTCATTAGTTGAGTAGTATGGATTGCATCATATGTGCTAGGTTCAACCTGAATTTGGAATCTCAATTTCCATGAGGGCCATCAAGTTAATTTAGTGTTATGATCAGTTGCATATTTTGTTTTTCTATTGTATTTCTCATTAGTTAAAATATGCATCACAGCGTGTGCTCAAACTTCAACATGAAAACCATGATGTTCTCATTATTACTATTAGGTTGTTTTCAACAAGCAAAAAGAGGATGCTTCGCTAGTGTTATTAGCTATATCTCAAAAACGCAAAATATTAGCATAATGTTCAGTGCTGTGGATAGGATCATGGTTGAGATAGATTGATTAATCTATTCATGTCTTTGTGTGCATGTTCTTAACATAGTAATGGTGGTCTCATTAAGGAAAAGAGGATGCCTTGCTATTAGTTGGGAGGCCCAAAAAACAGGAAATCAGCATCATGCCACTACCTTCAATACAATGTCATAGTTGAGAATGTGCACATCTTTTGCCGTCTCTATGGGTATATGTCACACTTTGAATTTGTAAAATAAACTTGTGCACAAGATTTCCCCTAGGATATCTGAGCTCATTACTTGAACTCATGGACTTAAATCAAATATAATCTCTACATATTTCATTGAATCAGCCTTAAATTTCAGATCTAACTTACTTGAACTCATGGGTTTTCAAGCTTCATAATTCACAAATATTATGTATTGAAAAAATGTAATCTACACCTCATTGATTCAGTCTTAAATTAAAGACCTAAAGTCATCACAGTTTATACATCGTAGCGTGCAAACATTTGTGTACCAATTCCCTTGTGCTGGCCTTAACCAAAGACCTAAAGTCATCCTTGATTAGTGCACATCACACTGTCTATACATCGTACTGTGCAAACATTTGTTTGTACTGCTATCATAACAGCACCAGAAAATGTTTCAGAAGTACACAATTGAAGACAAAAACTAATTTCTTTACAGCAGAGAGATATGATATGGTGAATGTAGTTTCATACCTTATTGAGAACCTATTTGGAACAAACCATCAATGTGTTCCAAATGCAGCCAATCACCAGGTCTTTTAATTACATACCCCCTAATACAAGGGAAAAGCCATCAACAGCCCACGGTGATGAATAAAGAATTTGATCCGCCCAAAAATGTGTACTATGCAGCACATTGAGTTTCCTCCCCACATTTTTTCTTTTTCTATAACCCAAATACAACCCACAAAAATGAATAAAGGGCTTACCACCGCAATGGGTTTTAGCCATGGGGCCCATTTTACTAGTATTTCATTACACATAGCTCATGTATAAATCAAAACGTAGAATGCCACTGTATTTTTCATCCAACCAATTGGTAGTAAGATATTGTGGATATATATCTTCACCTAATGATCGATCAAGAAGCACTGAAAATAATATACATTTCTCCTTGGATGTGATCATCGAGGCAACTCATCAATGGTGCTGCTTGGTCTTTTTAGGAAGTCTCACATGCAACATCCAACAGAGGCTAGGCTAAGCTGGTTTACTGGATTTGGTAGTCATATTCTGATATGTTGGAGATGCACAAGAAAGACTTTGAAAACCTAAGCGGAGGTTTCCACTCAAAAATGGCGCAAAAGCAGGAATTTCGATATAAAATAGTCATCATTAGTTGTGTTGTCATCCTTTTAACTTCGCTCTCAAACTGGATCCAAGCAATACTCAAGAGAGGTTAGGACCTGGAAATGTTAGGCTTGCTTCCACAATGGTCACAGATCCTGAGAATTCAGTATCACTCCCACTGGGGCTATCCGAACTGTCTGAAACCCACCAGCTCGAAGGATACCTTTGTTGCAAAAAGTGTTTCAATGTTTTTGAATCCACTACCTCGTCTCGGATGTCATTCATTGGTTGATTCCACGTAGGTCCTGTTGCTTTTCTTTCTTTCGGTACAAGCTTCTCCAGAAGTTTATGAACTTCAGCCCCTTTTCTTTTATCGGCACACATAACTGCTAAGCAATCAGCAGCACGTTGCTGTAAATTCGCATCCATACTCTTATCGATGAGCATTGCGAGCTTCGGGATGATATCCAAACGCAATGCTACCTCAACAGCACTACTGCTGAGACGACCTAATCGTAACATGAGCATCAAACTGCATAGCCGAGGATCAGTTCCCGTGAAACCAGCCACTGAAGTAGGTACATTCAGATCAAGAAGAAATCCCAATGTCTGCATCAATTCTTCTGAGCTCATACAATCTGCAATGTCGGAATGAGTAGCAATACAATGGAAAAGAAGGATTGCCACTTGAGTAAGACCTCGCCGCTCTCTGCTACTCCCACCACTAATGAAATTAAACACGGGAAAGAAGATGTCGAAATTTGAGTGGCGCAAGAGCAATGGCGGACGAAGCTTGAAAAGCAATAGCAAAGACAATAGCAATCTCCTCCTGTCATCAAAATCAAGCTCTTGGGAATCCTTTTTGCGGGGCAGTGCTCCCAACACTATGGCTTTGCGTATTTCCCTAAGGAATCGCTCCTCAAGAGCAATCCCGAAGTCAAACTCTGGATTTCGTAGAAATTGGTCAATGAAGAAGCCACCTAGGTAAAGCTCTGGGGAGTAGTCAACATCTCCAGTATTCTTATACAAGGGCCTAGTGTCATTCTCTAGAACTGTAGCCAATGTCCATCTCAGGAACACCGGTTGTCCTCGAGTCATTGACCATGAAGGAAGAGCTGAGAGTCCCTGATTCAAAAAGCTATCCCGTAATTTCAGCATTTCTGCTTCTAACCTTGATTTGAGATGCCATCGGCTATCTTCATCCCATACTAATCGTGGAGACCAATGCCGCCTTTCGTAAAGATCACAAGCTTTGGAAGGTTCTCGTGCAAGCATTGTCAAAAAGTCGATAGGAAACAGTAAAACCAGTGTTCTTAAACCTATGGGATCAACATTATCGTCCATACCTTTTTCAATAATTTCCAAAAGCTCATACATATCTGTAGCCCCTACAATACCTTCATTAGAAGATGCATGTCGATTGGTGACGGAGGATGTGTTTAGATGATTACTCTTGGCAATTGATCCAGTTCCCCAGAAGCTCAGGTCCTTAACAAGCTTGGTTCTCCGGCTTATACCACACCCAGCAAGCAAAACTTGACCTAGTATTTGAGCAGCCAGTAGTTGCCCAGCCTTTGTGATCTTCATTTGTTCCATATCCTCGTTTTGAGAGACTTCCTCATCAGATAGACTTGGTGGATTTAGCTTTGCAAAGATGGCCAAAACAGGAAGTAGTAACCCATCTTTTGAGAAGAAATTTGTTGCTTGTATGGTTGCAGAAATATTCTCTGCTAAAAGAAGAACAGCTTCTAGAGTAGACATTAACACTTGATCATTTCGATATCTAGAATCTCTTGCAGCCGATTGCCATAACTGAAGAGCTAAACATTGAATAAGCTCAGAACTGAATACCATGTCTCTCCCTATTTCAGAGATCGCTAAAGCTTTGACAATTGCCGCGAGTTCAATCTGAACAATTGGAAGGCTTCTCCCAGAAAGAACTATCCTTGAAAGAACAGAGTGTCTAAATTGTACAAGAAGATCATCTCTCCCTTCCTTCACTGCATGGTTGATGCATTCTCTTAATGCTGACAATGTGTATAGGCATTTTTCGAGCTCTCCAGATTTCTGTGCTGGGATTGTAATACTCTTAACAGTCTCTTCATATTCTGGTATCCCATCTCCGATCTGCTCAACCTCATCAGGAAGCTTCTCTTTTTGCTTAACTTCATCATCAGATATTTGCTCTTTCTGCTCAGGTTCATCAGATACTTGCTCATTCTGTTCAACTCCATCCTCATCAGGAAGCTTCTCTTTTTGCTTAACTTCATCATCAGATATTTGCTCTTTCTGCTCAGGTTCATCAGATACTTGCTCATTCTGTTCAACTTCATCGCCAGTTAGGTGTTCTTTCTGCTCAACTTCATTTTCAAATAGGTGATTCTGGTGAAATTCTTGGATATCTATTGTCTTTTCAATATCTCTGTCAGGATCATAAGATTCGGCAATGTCTGAAACCCCTTCAGCTTGAGTAACAAACAGATTAACTATATTTAACTGAAGGTAATCTTGCATGACATCCATGAAAGCATGACCAGGAGGCAAAACAAACCCTTCCCAAGATGTACTGCTTAGACCACGGACAAATAGACCTGCTGCAAGAAATTCTTCATTTAGGCATTCATAATTAAACCTATCTAACCACTCTGTCTCATTATCAATCATTATATCTTCTTTAAGAAGAACACTATTGTGGTAACTCAATCTATCCTCAATAGATTGCAGAAGTTCAACTCTCATATCATATGTCCATATTCCTTCTGGGTGCATGAACTCAGAGCAAACAGCTGAGATGAATTTCTCCGGACCCTCTGCTTGTAGCAAACATGCTAGAAGAGGCACAGGCATGAGTCTTGACATGACTCCATAAATGGATCTCCTTTGCTTTTCCTGCAATGATCTGTTTATCTTGATTAAACTTCTTACTAATGATGCAAGGACATCTGCCGAACTATAGAACAATGCAGATTTTGAGTCGTGAGCTTTCAAGGTTATGTCTGCTGATGGTATGGCTAATAATAGCAACAGCAAGTACCACCCCTAGGTAGGAATACACATATACTTATCAGTTATAAGAAAAAAACAATGCTGAGAAAGAAAAAAAAACACTACCATAGATGCCCTATACATGCAATTCACCTGTTTAAGGACTCTATCACAGTACATTTCATCCTCTGCAAAGTGTTTGAGACAAGTTAGAGCAGCAAAAGAAGCTGGGCTTGGGCCCCGTGGTGGCCTAGCTATAGCATCAGCTGCTGCTGAGTTGAGAATAAACCAAAGCCCTTTCCGCCACCTCATATCTTTCCATAACAGTTCTTTCCCACTTCTGTAAACCAAGAGCAGTGGAAGAATTGTAAATACATGCTAATCAGATCATCATTTTTAAGTCCAGGAAAAGTAGCTATACCTTGAGGATGCAATCGTGTCCAACAAAAGCAGACAACTACCAAGGGCAGTTTCAAACTTAGAATTATTGTCAGGAACATTCTCATTGGTTTCCGCATTTGTCCCAAGAGAAAGCACACTTAATGCAAAATTTAATGAGGCTTGGGCCACATCGAATTCCCTGAAGCAACAAAGGGTTTAAAACACATTTATTTGAAATGAACAAACTAAAATTGAAAGGTGCAAACGCACATACAATGTGTGTTCATGGAACACACTAGGGAATAATAATAGTATATCTTCTTCTACATCTCCAATACATTGTAGAAATACCAGACTTCAACAAAAAAGAGATAGGGTATAGCACATACTCTCAGTGGGATGTAAGTTCTTTCAGTCTCTGTGTTGGTGTTTGCTTAGAGCCTGAGCTAATATCTATTTAAATCCTGCGTTAATATGTGCTTAATCTCCACATTAATCTCTATTAAGTCTACGTTAATCTCTGTAGAATCCCTGTGTTATTCTTTGCCTAATCCCTGCATTAATGTCTGCTGCGTCCTGTGTTGACCTTTGTACTAATTTCTGCCAATCTTTGGGTTCATCTCTGTACTAATCTCTGCCTTTCTAGGCTAATTCTCTAAGAGCAAACAGGTTACCCAAAATGGAAGTCTTGTTCATCGGAGATGAGGGAAATGATGATAACTTATGCCAACCGATTAGTGGCGAGGTTAACCGCATGAGATATAATATAGAAACTCTCTTGAAATAATTATGCCATGTTAGCAGAAAAAGTAGTGGTACATGCTATGAAGAGGTTTCTATTTTTATTCAACAAGAGAGCTCTTGAAAGCTATTAAATGAGGAAGAGAGCACATTGTCAGGTTCAGAGGTTTTGTGAGACAAACAACTGGGCATTGGAAACAAAACGAACGTCGCAAGGTAGTGAATCACAGGGGCACATGGGAGGCTTACCACCTATCTCAAGAAACTGAACACAAAGGAGCCTGACAAAACCGTGAATCCCGTGCAAGAAACCTTTGTGACGGCCATACGAGAAACTCACTAATCCACCACTTCTATTGGAACCACCATTGCACTAAATGGTTCATCTCTTGCCATTATGGGACTGCAGTAGCACTAAACGGTTCATCTCGTGACACTACAGAACAGCCTAATTACAAAATCCAAGCTAGGGGTAATTGTTCCCACATGTCTAGCTCAACATGAGAGAACTTACGTTCTTAGGTGAGCTCTTGTGGTGAGCCATTGTGTGAACAGCCAACACAAGGAACGCAGTGAGTTCTATCGTGGTCAGGTCATTATGATAGGTGTCTTGTCGCGGTTGGGTCACCACAATAGAACTCGGAGAGCTCTATCATGTAGAGTTCTTGCACAATGCTTGAGCTAGGCATGGTGAACAATTCTATTTTGAGCAATGCTGCTACTTGGCACAAGAAAGACCATGCATGGAAAAGTGGTAGCAGAAATTGGCGTGAAGCAACAAGATCAAGATATGAGCAACATAACAGACTACGACAAACCCTTTCTCGCCCTTGAGGATTCGTGATATACAATGGTCTGTGACAATGGCCAAGATATCAGATACTTTTAACATGTTGGAACCCCAAGGGAGATGCAAACAACAAGCTCAAGATATGAGTGAAATAACATAATATGGCAAACCCTTTCACCCGTGATGATTTGTGATATATAATGGTCATGACAATGGCAAAGATATCAGATGCTTGTTGGAACCCCAAGGGAGCTGCAAACATGGTCGATTACTTATGGAATCTCCATCCCTTCTACCCAAGATAACAGATGTCCCTCTCTCTAGTAGAGATCTATTGGCTTGGCAGACGATACTACATATCTATGCGTTAAGCTGAAGGATGGATGCCAAAAGAATGTATATGCTAAGAACAGGAGCAGGAAAGCTAAATATCAATGTACTTGAGATGCAATTGATGTGTATAGTTGTAGGGTATACAATAGCATGCTTGGAGCTGTTCTAGCTAGAACTCAAGAAACATAAGGAGATGTTGAAGGACAATAACACAACCACACAAGCTCTTCAACAGAATGTCGACAATCACAACTTTCTTAGCCCGTTACTTCTGCTAAGCTACAAGTCAATTAAGGGCTATACAAGTAGCATCTTGACCAGAACATTATAAGTGGGTTACAATAGATCAAGCAATAGCAATTTATTGGAAAATAGGCCCTGGCCTTGTGGACCATGATCTCACCAAGCCTGTCACCTAGAAATAAAGACCATTATCTCCTGCCATCTCAGGTGCTTCCCTCACTTCAGAGATCCCTCTATTCTGGATCAAGTTATGCAAGAGTTTTTCGAAGACAAATTACAATCCCTCTTACTTGAGAATCTTACATGTGTACACAAGGATATTCTTTCGTTTCTTCTATTTTTAATTAGCTACATTTATTTTGGTTTGTTGCTCTCAAAGACGAGACAACATTTTAAGATGTAATCTCGTGTTTGATATTATAGGCCATTTTGGTCTCTTAAAAGGTATTAATACCTCTCTCTCTCTCTCTCACACACACACACAGTCACACCTGCACTTTCAATTGTGCGAAAACACTCTTGATCGTCGAGAATAGCAGCTCATCACATGTATTATGTGAAAACATTATTTTTGGTCATCATAGGTCAAATTTGACCTCTGAAGTTGATAATAAAATTTCTTTCTCTCTCTCTCTCTCTCACATGCACACATATCGTACATAATCTATTTCATTGCATATATCTCTACTTCTTTACAACCATAACAGCTTGAAATTGGACCAGGACATAAAAGATAATGAGAAAAAGAACCATTAAAACTGTATGCAATACCTTGTAGTGGCCTTGCAACAACGTCTGAGTATGGTAATGGTTTGTGTCAGAACATCAATTATCTCAGCTGGGGATTCATCTGTTTGCGCCAAACACACCCGCAATGCAGGAGCAGCGAGAGTGATAACCACGGATTCTACGTCATTTGACAATACAAGCTGAGGGAAACGTTGAACCAAATAAGACTGTACACAAAAGCAAAACTTCCTGTCAACAAAACTGGTAACACCTCTAGATGAAATAGACAGAAATCTTCTAAAAAGCCACCAGTGCACGCAAAAGGAGGTGAATATGCGGAAGATTCGTTCTCCAAATTGCAGTTGATGACGTCAAAGAATCTGAAGTCATTAAATCTACCGCACATTTCCTAAGGTCCTGCAGGAGCAATAAACATTCTGAAGTCATATGCAATCAATGCACGATCGCAAATACACAGATATAGACATTTCTTTCTTTCTGCCCCTTTTAATATGTCAGTCTCTCATAGTTGTTTGTATGTCTTGTCAAACGTATATTACTTATGAGCAACAGAATCAGAAATATGAGTATGTGGACAAACCAACATAAGACTGCTCAAAAATTGAAGTGGATCATTGATTTGGTAGTTTGGAAAGCGGTCTGAGTCAAGGAGGTTCTCCAAATAGAAAGGAGCTGAGAACACAGATTCTGAAAAAATGGAAAAAAGAAAAACATTAGATAGAAAAACTCGGTGAAGATTAGCATTTTAATTGGATGATTTACAGCATACATATATTATGAACAACTGGTTTTAGACAGCTATTAATTCACCTGAAAGTTCAGGATACATAAGGGGAGCTTTGGGAATATGAATATAGAGTGCAAGAGGGTCAGAAGCTCTGAATTTCACATAAGGCTCCAATTCAGCTTTTAAGTGGTCCAACAATCGTTCCCTCATTTCTGCGCTCCAAATCACCTCCGGACTTCCTTGTTCTGAGTTCAAAATTGTGGTAAATGTGTCCGAATCCTGTCAAAACCCCTTTGTATGCATAAGCCTGGGGTCCTCAATGTTTTTCTAGATTCTTAAACATATGGAGTTCCGTTACACAGTACCTCTGACATTAGTCTTAAGATAACTCCATCTGGTAGAAAGAGCTGAAGGATGCTAGCATGCCACGGGAATTGCTCCTCAGCTTGCAAGTAATGTGGTCCGTTGAACACAGACTCTGGATCCTGTCAAATGCCTCCAATAAGTCTTTGGAACTTGGACAAGATCTATGAAGCCAAATACTATGGAATGTACATAAACATATGAAAAGCATAATGCAGGCCTTTAGATAACAAATCATAAAATATCATGGATGCAAGTGCAAATATGATTGCCTATCACCTGTAACAAATGAGATTGCCGAATGAAACCCACAATAGAGGACTTGTCAGCATCAGTCAGGTCCCCGGCTAGAAGCTTCCAAAGCAAGATTTCAAAAGCTCCAAGCTTATACAAGCGATTCATGGCATCGCTATTCACCTTCACAATGTATGCAAGTATGTCTAGAATCCTGAAATAGAAAGAAAAGAAAGGTAAGTGAATTTTTGTGTTTGATGTGTGACAGACAATTTTCGTATTTGAAAATTTGCAAGAGTAATATTAATCAAACATTTTTTCTGTATTGGTGATCTGTAAAATATTATCTTTCCTCAATCCTTCAAAAATGTGATGGATCAGGTCCAAAATATCACTTGGTAGGAAGATGGCCCACTATAAGACACTTTTTACACACATCAGAGGATGGATTTATCATAAAGTCATCTTATATGGGCAAATCTATCCTATGCGCTGCGCAGTGTGGTAGGGCAGCTGTGAACTTCCTCACACCAGTTAGACATAAAGGTAGCCAGATATGCACAAATACCTTTAGAAAAACGAATTTGTAAATCGTGTCATCTAGGAGTGGAATCTTATGAAAGTATGTTTGTCATTGTGCAGTATTTTATGAAATAAGAGGGAGATACCATTGTCTCTTTAACCAATGCTTTGGTCCACTATGAGGACCAACAGGGCCTGGGCTTTTCGTGCTAGAACTCAAGAGACACATGAAGAAATTCTTGAGTACAACAATACAGCAACACAAGCCCATCAACAAAGAATAATCACAACTTTCTTTCGCCCCATCGCTCCTACTTGTGCTACAAGTCAATCAAGGGCTACACATTTCAACCAAGACATAACCAAGGGGTTACAATAGATCGGGCAATAGCAATTTCTCATGCACATAAGACCCGGCCCAATGATGATCTCACCACCCTTTTCATCAACAGATAAAAACCATTATCACCACCATTGCAGGTGCTTCTCTCACTTCGAAGACCTCTCCATTCTGGATCAAGCAATGCAAGAGATCTTTTGAAGACAAAAATTACATATCTGACTTGAGAATCTTACATGTACCGATAACGAGATTCTTTAGTCTCTTTTATCTTCTTTACGTTTTTACTTAGTAACATTTTAATTATTTGACTTGTTGTTCTCAAAGACAAGACGAAACTTGAGATGTAATCTCTTGTTTGGTCTTACAGGCCATTTTGGCCTCTTAAAAGACATCAATATATTTTTCTTACTTTCTGGTTGTTTCCTTCTGTTTCACAAGTTTCTTTTACCTATCTTTTAGCTTATGTACTGATTTTTACCTAGGGTAAACAGGAAGAGTTCACATGACAAGTAATAGAAAATCATGCTATGGATGTAACAATTTCTCTTAATATTCAATGTGGATTGGTGAACATTGTATGTGATTCAATAATACATTCCTAGGGCCAACACACTGCAAATTCAAACAAGTTTTTTTTCTATCTAAGTTCATATACTAAGTTCCACAGCATTATGCTCTATCCTCCAAAGTTTGTGCATGGCTTGCAACTCCACAAAGCTAGGTTCTCCAATATCCTCCCATGGAAAGACTCAGTTTGTACTTTACCTATAGTCCGAGACATCTTCCAAGCCTTGAACACATGTACCTTTGACGTTTATTTGGATTATGTTGACACTTTGCATGAGAGGAAAATAATGAATGGGTAGAGTACCTTCCAAAAACTGAACCTTTTGCCCACAGGAGGATTTGCACAAGATGACAAAGTAATTCCTCCTTCGAAAGGTGGCTACATGCTGCAGGTGGTGGAAATTCTTCAATATTACTGTCTATGCCAGATAACCTGTTGTGAAATGTTCACCAAATTTCAATTTTTCTATATGAGTACAGCCATGAAAATTATCCAGATACATGTTCTCGTAGAAACAAAGGGTAGTGGTTGAATCAAAGAAAAATCGTTTCAAGTTTAGAGATATGGAATTAACCTCATTATAGCTTCTAAAAGATCTAATGCCAAACCAAGTTGAAGTTTCTCATGCACTGTTTCATGCTGCCAATGAACACCCTCTTTTGCATCTACACTCCCATCCTGCACAGCTTTATCAAGGACCTCATAAAACCTTCCAGAAGGAACTCGTACGCTTTTCATTTGACCATTGGCCTGCTTGACCAGAACTGTCTCATGAAAGTGAGAAAATTTTGACCTTTTTGCATTTTTTGTACTCCATCCATCAGACTCAAATGCATATTTGTCCCTACAGCACTGTAAATATGACAATTTGCATGAAATACAATTAAAGAAAGCTTAGCAAACTTAAAGAAAAGTCAATTAAGCACAAGCTAGAAACCTTGGATAAGGACAACACAATCAAAGGAACTAAAACCATTGCACCACCCGCTCTCAGGAAACGAAGAGCATTATCTTTGCCACCAATCTCCACAGTTGCAAGAAGGAAAACTACCAGCTTGAAGACAAAGACTTGATGTTCAGAATCAATAACTTCACGGAGCATTCCCACAATTATCTGTTAAGGTGAATTGGCATGTGGTGAGAAACATTGTTAACTGAATTGAAACTATCTGGAGGGTGATAACGACTTTGTAATACCTCTATTACATTCATTTTTTCTAGGAAACCTTGTATATCTTCTGCATGCCTTTCATAAATCCAAGTAAGTACATGTGCTGCCAGCCTCAGATCAACCTCCGGCAAGCTTATTTGACCAAATAATGGTGTGAAGCCTAAGACCATGGCCTGAAGCACAGCTTGGAATGTTGATAATGGATCTCTTAACTGCATTTACAGTTCACAGGTTACTGATATTTTGCTAAAATAAGTTTTCCAACTACCCAAAATGTCAAATAGGTACCTTCCAAAAGTCGATCCTTGGATCATTCTGAGCAGGATAATTATCTACAAGAAGTTCAAGATGGATACCATCAACAACAGAACCTGTCAAAATTATTGGAAAATTTTGGTTTTAGTACAACATTTGAACAATGAGCATTCAAGTACAAAAGCTTTAGAAAAAGCAATTTCCTCATACCTTCCCTTGCCATTGAGTAAGTAAGTTGAATCTCCGAGCTATTAACCAAAATGTCTTTATTATTCTCTGCTACAGCATTGAACGCTTCTATGTGATCTTCAAGAAACTAAAAAGAAGATGTTCTTGTAAGAGAACTAGTGCTTGCTTCAAAGCACATTTTGAGAAAATATTTATGTAGCATATACCTCCTTCAATTCCGTTCGTTTTGCATCATTCCATAACAGAATTGGTGTCTCAAAGTTTCCTTTCTTTAGGAGATCTAAAATTTCCATCCATGCTGTGAATCTACTTGAAGAGTTCTCCTACAACAAATAGTGAGAATATCAATTAAGTAACAATGTCTAGATATGTTTAGGAAGAACATAAAACTTTTCTTGATTGAAATACCTGTAAATTCAGTTGGTTGATTCTAGCATCATAGAAATGCATAATGCCCTGTAAACAGTTGGTTGTGTTTCAAGATAGATGGTGTTCAGTTTTACTATGATTTACTATGATCTTAAGTTGTGATCACTAAAATAAGATGAGAAAAATCTGATGTGCACACCTTTGGTAGCAGAGCTTCAAGAAGCTTCTTAGATGCCTTATTGCGTTCAATCATAAAAAAGACAAGGTTTCCACTTGTTGATCTTAATTCTTCATCAGTCCCAAAAACTGCATCCTTTAAGTGTATCAATATGACACCTCGATCTAAACAGAATTTCTGAAAATAACCACCAAAAAGAAATATATAAAATATAAATACATTGAGAAAGGTTTTTTTGTAACACTCTTTTTAAAGCACTATTACTTGTAATTGACTTGCTATTGGAGGAGAAGTTTGTGTTAGAAGAGCCTTCAAGAGAAGAGAATTGCTGAAAGTAAAAACACAAAGAAAGCATTAAGAAGAGCATTGCTGATTTCATGATTATAAATATTAAACAGTTATGGCAAAGAAAACATTAAAAAGATAGTTGCTGATTTCATGATTATAAATATTAGAAAGTTATGGCAAAGAAAGCATCAAAAAGCTAGTTGCTGATTTCATGATTATAATTATTGAAAAGTTATGACTGTTAAAATAGTCTCTTTTTCAATATATTGATGAAGCATGCACGCACCTACGATAGACTACAAAATTTGGTGATCTACAGAGT
The DNA here is from genome assembly GCF_043228905.1 of Azolla caroliniana. Classification (NCBI taxonomy): domain Eukaryota; kingdom Viridiplantae; phylum Streptophyta; class Polypodiopsida; order Salviniales; family Salviniaceae; genus Azolla; species Azolla caroliniana. The sequence goes on from NW_028230762.1 coordinate 14,485, forward strand.
CGACAAAATACTCCTGCGGCTCCTATAGCACTGTTCTCAAAGATCTGCCAAACATTCACACATGTACAAAAATTAGCAAAGTCTTGTTTTATACATTGCATGCTCGTTTAGAGAAAGAGCCAAACCTTTGGCCACCCACGTTCATTATCTATTTCTTGTGGTAATGAGGTTGCAAGAGTAAGGAAAGTTTGCAAAACCCCATACAACTGCAAGAAAGAACTTAAAAACCAGTAAAAATATGCTTTTAACTGTAATGAAACCTACGTTCTGACATCAAAGAGTGTAAAAATAGAACCTGCAAAGCATTATCATTTGCAAGCGCAAATATGTGTAAAGAGGAAAAAAGCTGCTGTACGTTATCAACACTCATAACGGCTCCTTTATTTGCAAGCTCCAGCTGCATCCCAAGAAAAAAAAAGTTTAAGACGCTTTTTATCTATTTATCTTAGTAGTCTCAGTGCAATCTGTGCTATATAGACTAAACAATTGATGTACCTTGGAAAGAAGGGCCACATCACTAATTGGTCCATCTGATGGAAGTTTTATTGCTGCGCGGATGGCAACGGTAGCAGCATAACTTAATACAGGATTTCTGAATTGCAAACACTAAAAAGAAAAACTATGCAAATCATTTCACATTTATTTTTTCATATTGGTGTAAAGAACACCTCTCTCTCTCTCTCTCTCTCTCTCTCTCTCTCTCTCTCTCTCTCTCTCTCTCTCTCTCTCTCTCTCTCTCTCTCTCACACACACACACACACATGCTAGAGATCTTTCGAAGACAAAAGTTGTAATATATCTAACTTGAGAATCTCACATGTGCCGAAAACCAGATTCCCTGGTCTCTTTTTATCTTATTTACTTTTATATTTACTGAGTAATATTTATTCTATTTTGATTTGTTGTCCTCAAAGATGCGACAACACTTAAGGTGCAATCTCTTGTTTGGTCTTATAGGCCATTTTGGTCTCTCTTAAAAGACATTAATATTTCTTTCTTTCTGTCAATTTTGCCAAAGTAGTGGACTAACTGTAATTGTGGATAAAACAAAAAATTATGGTAATGCAAACCATCCAACCTCACCAATACCCTATGCTTACATATAAGGGAGAACATGTACAATTTGTACAAAGCTTTGAGTATCTTGGCATCGATGTACCTGGCACGAATAAATGGAGTGTATGCTTTGAGTCTAGACTTCAAGTTAGTTGGAAAAGTTATTATATGTTGGAAAATAAGTGTAACCAAAGTGATACTCATGGATGGGAATTGAAACTACTGTTATTTAATGCCATGGTAACACAAGTTTTGCTTTATGGAGTGGAAGTGAGGGGAGGCACTATCCTCTTAATGCATGGAATGAGATTGAGAAGATTCAAAAGATGTTTTTAAGGAGACAATTGGGAATAAAATCCACCACCTCCTATCAAGTTATGCTCTTGGAAACGGATGTTTGACCTATAGAGATATTGGCGCTTCAAAGAGTATATAGATATATTTAAAAAGTCAAGAATATGCCAGAACATAGATTACCACATCTTGCTCGTAACGTTGGATGTAAACCACTAAAGAATCACAAGAGTAAAATTCTCTCATCCGATTGGGTAGTCGACATCAAAAAATGGTTCAAAAGATGGGACATGGAAGATCTCCTAGAGCTTTTAAGCGATGCTATGAAATATGTAATTATTGAAGAAAGATTAATGGACCCACTAATGAAGAAGTGGAAAGATGCTAAAAGGACAAAATTAGAATATTACATTGCAAACATCAATCCCGAATGTTGGGTTCTATATAAGGCAAGAAGGTCCATGGATCATACTCAACCTTAACTCATTACTAGCATGAGTATTAAATCTCGTAGAGCCCTAACACTCCTTCGCACTCGATCACACAAGCTATGTATTGAAGTTGCATTATGGAATCAAAATCAACCAAATATAAAGACATGTAAGGTATGCAAGGAAGGGCTAGTAGAGGATGAATATCGCTTGCTTTTTACATGCTCTGTATATAATGCAATTCATGAAAGCTATGATGATATATTAAGAGGGAGCGATGACTTGAGTATCATACTAAAGAGAACACCTAGAAGGTTGAGCTCATATGTGTATGCCTGATTCGCAAACCGAGAGTTGGTGCTTCAAAGTATGAATATCCCTTCTTAGGAAGGAGACACACATTAAGATCACTTTTGTATTTAGGTTCTATGGGTCAATATTGGCCTCTCTATGGATGCTGAAAAATATCTACCTATCTCTCACACACACTTTACATGTAAGTGTCTTAGATAAGAGCAAAATACTACGACATACTAGGACCCTCTCCCACCCTCTCCAAACTATTAGATACCGCAAATATAAAGACACTAGGTAGATATATCTTCGAGCTAAAACAACATAGACAGAATAAACTACAAAATGCTAACCATAACCTTTCTTGTATTAACCATCATGTAACTAATGAAATTTTTCAAGCACGAGAGGGGAAGATGAGCATGGATACACCTGCACCACTCAATCTCTCCCTCGCTGAAGCAGAAACCCAAAGAATAACCAAATGCCCTCCAATGTCAGGCCTCAAAGTCACTCGTTGTGTAGAAGCAATTAAGAAGATAAGGGAACGTGAGTTACACCGTTGAGAAGCTATGGTTGGGGTACCTTTTACATCAGGACTATGGGCCACACCCACATCGAAACCCTTTGACCTTGTGCTCCTTTTCAAGAGACTTGGATGGAAATGAAACTAGGCCTAGCACATAGCCATTTCCTTTATAGAAATGAACACCATAACACCTTTTGTGCAATACTAGAACTCTTTTATCTACTAGAACTCTTTTTTTATCTATACTTTTTTTTTCCGATGATTGGGTACACATCCCATTTTGTTGTAACCGATTGTCTCATGGGCCAAATTTGGTCTTAGAGAACATGTTTTTTTTACTAGAACTGTTTAGCTTAAGCTCTTTTTTCTTTTTTTCTTTTTTACTTTCGATGAAAGGGTAAATACCCCATTTTTGTTGTAAACCAATTGTCTCATGGGCCAATTTTGGTCTTAGAAGACACTAATATCTCTCTCTCTCTGGGGTACCTTCTACATTGGGACCACAGGGGGCCACATCCACATCGAAACCCTTTGACCTCCCGCTTCTTTTCGAGAGACTTGGATGGAAATGAAACTAGGCCTAGTATAAAGCCATTTCATTTTAGAACATGTTTGTTATTTTACTAGAACTATTTAGCTTAAGCTCTATTTATTATTTATTTATTTTTTTCACTTTCGATGAATGGGTAAATATCCCATTTTGTTGTAAACCAATTGTCTCATGAGCCAATTTTGGCCTTAGAAGACGTTTATTTCTTGCTAGAGCTCAAGAGACATCGGGAAAAGTTGTTGACGAATACAGCCACACAAGCTCATCCACAAAGAACAATCACAACTTTATTTAGCCCCATCACTCCTATTAATGCTACAAGTCAACCACGGGATACACAAATGGGCTCCAGTCCAGGACATACCAAAGGGGTTACAATTGATCGGGCAATAGCAATTTGCCGTGCACGTAGGCCCCGGCCCCATGGACCACGACCTCGACACCCTTGTCATCGACAATTAAAAGCCATTATCTCCCGCCATCGTAGGTGCTTCCCTCACTTCAGAGACATTTCCATTCTAGATTGACCACTGCTAGAGATCTTTCGAAGACAAAATCTACAATATACCTAACTTGAGAATCTCACATGTGCCAAAAACAAGATTCCCTCGTTTCTTTTCTTTTCATCTTATTTAATTTTATATTACTGTGTAATATTTATTTTATTTTGATTTGTTCTCAAAGACAAGACAACACTTAAGATGTAATCTCTTATTTGGTCTTATAGGCCATTTTGGCCTCTTAAAAGACGTTAATATTTCTTTCTTTCTTTCTCCATGCAAGGGAGTCGGCTGAACATGGAGACAATCATTGTTCGTATGCTGAAACACAAGCACGGTTTCATTCACATGACAAATATAAATGCTACACCATTCCAATACAGCTCGGATTGTTTCCATCTAAAATGACCAAAGTCGAAAAGAAAGTTGTGATCTGAACTAATTTCATTAAATTGGATAATAAAAGAACATTGATCAGTCCCATGGCATCTCTCGGTAGAAAGATGTCCCACTATAAGGTCTCTCTTCTTACACATGTATAGCACAACGAAATTATCATCAAACACTCTCATATGGAATAACATCTATCTCATACACTCTGACAGTATCTTCACATTAGGTATAGTTTTAGAAAGGCAGATATACACACAAATCTATGGAAGGACAGGTATGTCAATCATATTATCAGGTATTGGTAATTGGAGGAGTACTATGTTTGCCATTTTGCTGCTTTTTATGAAATAAGACAGAGATACCACTACCTCTTCAATTAGGGCTTTGACCCACTCAATAATGTAATGTAATACAACCACCAAAGCTTATCAACATAAGACCATCACAAATTTCTTTAGTTCCAACACTCATCCTACAAGTTAATCACAGGCTACACAAGTACTCATGCTACAAGGCAATCATGGGCATAGAGAGAAGTTGTCAATCACTCAAAAGGGGTTCCACTAGATCAGGCTATAGCAATTTATAGTGCACATAGGCCACGTCCATCTGGATCACGACCTTGTCACCTTTGTTATCAACCGATCAAAGACATTATCTCCAGGTTTTCTTCACTTCGGAGATCTTTCCATCTAGGATCAGTTCATGTTGGATATCTTTCGAAAATAGAAATTTCAGTTCATCTGAAGTTCTTAGCTAGCAAGATTCTCTGGTACCTTAGTCAGTTCTACTATATTAGCAATATTTATTTGGTTTGTTTTCAAAGATCAAACAGCATTTTAAGATGCAATCCTTTGTTCAGTTTGGACCTGCCATTTTGGCCTCTTAAAAGACATTAGTTTTTTCTTTCTTTTTCACTCTCTGATTTTTACTATTCCCGATCACATACAAACACACATTTGTTGTACACTTGATTTGTCTCACAGGACTATGTTGGTATTTCACAGACATTCAAAGTTGGTGTCTTTTCTTTCTTTTCTCTCTGTAACTGCACTATAGTTATTTCATTAAACCTTTGTTTTTACATTAATATTGTTCACGTGTAGCTTGAAGAGGATTATATTGATTTGGTACATCAATTTTTGGTCTCATATACCTTCAAGGCCTTCCATGGACAGAAATGTCTATGGAATGCACATGTATATGTATATCATTTATGGCCATTTTAGGTTAATGGCATGCTTTAACCAGTAAAAATATCTATTGATAATGGAATCCTATTGCTTATATTATATTCTCAGTTCTGGACTTCATGTGCAATAAATCCTGTACAATTATAAATGATAACAGAATACTATTGTTTCTATCATTGTCGCGGTATCTCTCATTCTCATTCTCCCTATGTTCTCCTGTCATAGTTTTAGCTTCTTCCTCTCACAGTCAATTTGATCCTGCTGCTATTACAGCTGGGAATTGACAGATGATAAGTTATTCGTAGTAGGAGGATACACACAACTTCTTTTTTCAGTGTGTTGATTGACATAAATCTTTACCGTGACTAATCAATTATTTCAGCAAGAAAGTGAAGTTCAAACCTGAATTAAAGCTGACGAAACCTCTTGCATATTCTTCACTGCCTCAAAACAAGGCCGAGATGCCAATAATCTTTGCAGCACCAAGCAACAACAAGTTGCAAGACGGATGTTCTCTGAATAAAGTAGAAAACAATTTCACCTTCGTATTCTTGAATAAGAGTAAACATAAAACAAATACATTTTTGGACATGATTTATCATACCTCCAGAGTTCTTCAAAACATCAGCAACCTTTTTTAGTACCCTAGGGTCTGTACATTGAGATTCGCCAACCTGAGATATCAATGGAAGAATTCTTTCCCTCATTATGTGAATTGTACATTTATGTGTTAAAGAGTTTTGTACATGATATATAACCTTGAATGAACCTTACATTTATGTTACATGCGTACTCCTTTAAGACATCATGTAAATCATCAACATCGCTTACATCTGTTGCAGCTAAAAGTTGGCTACAATAATACTGCTCACACTCATTCTATAAAATCAATAACAAATTAGTAAATGTTTATATATAACTGAATCCTTGTTACCTTAAAATCCAGTTTGTGAATCAACTACCTGATAAAACGGATGCGGCCTCTCTGGAAACATGTGTGGTAAGAATGGCTCCAAGTGAATATTAAAGCTAGATAGACTTAGTGATTCCATTACATCAGCCATACTTGCAAGAAAGTCATCCCTTGCTTGAATAAAATATTGAGCAGGCCTCCATGACTTAAATTCGATGATAACTTCTTTTGAGCCTCCATCCTTCACCACTATCCCTGCAATGTCTTTCAGACTGAAGCAACAAAAGTCAAAATGTATTTGGTAAAGGATCCTGATGCTTTGGTATGAAAACACTGCGAACCTGTATAAAGCAGTGACCTCATCATCTCCAGATTTCTCTATCAAATGTTCCTTGCTTATTGACACAATCCGAATCCTCTCTTCTTTCAAGTTATCTACATTTTTTATAGCTTGGAAACTGTACAACACGAGACTCCCTCCCTGGCATTACACAATATTTCAAGCCTTTTTTTAAATATTCCTTCCTTCATGAATATAGATAGTGTCACGAGGCAACAAATAGAAAGAGTGCAAACATCATGGATTTAAAATACAGTCTTCGAAATGCAGTCATTCATTCATAACTTGAAAGTCAACAGATGTAAAACAAAGAAATGCCATAAGAACTCAAAAGACAATGTACCATCTTCGCCACATATAAAGACAGGATGAAGTCTTTGTGCCAAAGAAGAGCAGGAGCACATTGGATTTTCTTTATAAGCACATTGAAAGTTTCATGCAAACAAAATGATGATATACACTTACTGTCTTCCGATCAAATGCTGAAATATTGTCAACCATTGTCGATGATGTTATTTTGAAAATATCTACATTTTTGTTCAAATGTCTCTGGAACAAACAAAGTAGAATCCATTTAAATGGGAATAGAAAAACCTTGTTGATACTCTTATGCTACATTCAAACTTATGTAGGGATAGCAAAAACAATGGGCAAACTTAGACCAAACGGTTAGCTTTGAGTTCACTCACTTTCATATTTTGTTGTAGGGATAGCAGAAACTGAGAGATGTCCTTCAAGGATAGCCGCAATATCCTGGATTTGAAATACAGGAGCAAAACATGTTCATCATCACTGAGAACCTCCACCTTCAAAATGTCGACAAAATTCATTCTCTTTGACTGATGTATCTGCAAAAAATGGCACAAACAAGAGTTTTTCATAGAAGCTATTAAGAAAATTAATTTATTGGAGGAATTCCAAAATGTTCCTTATTTCCTATTGATTTCCCCAAATACCCTAAATCTCCAGTATTTGCCTATAATCAATCCAAAAAATAAGGAAGGGGACAAATTGATCATATATATAATTTTCTCAAGAGGGGAAGCTGACAAGGGGCATTGGAAACAAAAGAAAACTTCAAAGGATATTTCCCAGAGGTTTTATCTTTTATTTTTTGTTATTCAACATCAGATTCTGACTTTTTAGGGCACAGAATTTTTTAATGGGAAATAATTAAGAATGCCAAAAAGATTACATGGCGGTGTTCCTGCCGTACTCCTGTGCTTATCATCTTCACAATTGAAGCAGAACGCACTCTCAACACTGTATCTACCAATCCGCCTCGTTGGTGACTGTGCTTTTTCAGAGGAAAATCAACACCTATACAAGACATGTAAACTTCAGGTCATCTCATCTTGCCGAATCTTCATTCGAGCTCAAAAGACATCTTGCAAAAAAAATCATGCTTAGGATGTTTCAAAATTGAGGCACTTAGGTTATTCAGGGATTTTGTGCAACTGTGTGTGTCTTTGTTTCTAATTTATTGAAAACTTATAGATTAGCCCATATGTGGTAGCTATATCTGTTCTCTTTTTCAGTAAAACGAAAATGAAATGATATTCATGATTGCATCCAATCCTCTTTAATTTCATCAACTTTCAGAAATAGCATTCTGAATTACATTCATCTCTGCAAAGAATTGATATCCACTATTTGCATGTCGATTTGTCATCATCCTATGGAGCAATGTTCCCATAACATAAGAATTAACACTCACATTTGCATATTAATTTATCATCATCATCCTATGCAAAAATAAATGCTGTAACAGAAGTTTTATCTGTACTTCAATGAAGATAAACCGTCCTGTACTCTTGTTACTGACATAACTAGAATGTGTTGCATCACATATTTATACAAACACACAAGAATAACAGAAAGGAAAACATATTTGGGTCAAAGTAGTAAATCTCAGTGACATACCAGAACTATCGACATCATCAAGTTTGTTGAGGATAGCAGTTAGAAGGGCTGATCTTGAATCGCACAAAAACTTGAGGGTTTCAGTTCTCCCATTGATGTGGACGACATCGAATTTGAACTCGAGATCATCATCTAGAGATGGCAATACATTAGACATCCACTCAAACTGATACTCAATGTAAGAGGAGGATGGGTTAGCAATTGAAGAGATCGAGATCCCATCCTCTAGAATCCTAAGAATTCTCGTAACTCCCTTTGATAAGCGCCCCCCACCTCCAAGGCCTGACGGCCTAACAAGGAAGACTTGATAATCCATTGCACTTGTTACCAACAAATAACACCTAATATCACTTGTTTCTCATGTACGATTTTGGTCTGGGTTGCTTGTTGGTGTTTCCCATAGACTTGGAAAATATCTTCAAATTGGCCCCAATTCAGAATACCCTCTCGGTTTTTTCTTTATGAGAAAATTTGTGTTTGTCAAGACTCTGAGAGAGGAAGATATTTGATCACTTCAAAAGATCCTCCGGTTTATGTGCTATTTTTATTTGTTGGCAAAAACAAAGATTTTCTTGTAGATACTGAGAGATCTCAAACTCGATTCAACATCCTCTGTTTCATTTGCTATTTGATAAGAATGATGATGATGGAAAGATATTGAGCATTAACCTTGAGAAGTAGATCTAATGCAACCAAATTTATTGAAAGCGGTATAAAATCTTGTTGATATAATATATATGTATATGTATGTTGCTATTGTTATGCAACAGGTTATGAGGAATCAAAAACAGAGGGGATTGCGAGAGGAAAAGGGAACCCAATTTCATAAAATGGATCAAACGGGAGTTGAGGAAATCAAATCAAAAAGGAAAGAAGAAGAAGAAGAAAGTGTCAAAATATAATCTATAAAAAGGATAGATTTATATACATGGAAGTGTTTAGGACAGAGAAAATGTCAATGAAAGAAATCTTCAACTTGTGATTCGTGAAGAAGAAGAAATGGGAAGGAAAATTTATTTGTTTTCTGAAATCAATTTGTTCCTTTGTTTAATATCGCGTCTGTTTCACACGTGTGAACCTCTCTGCTCCAAAGTCAGTTCCACAGAAACCGATAATCCTAACCCCAGACCTCTCAACGATTATGGATTTTATTAGTCTTAGTAAATTAATATGTAGTAGTAGTAATAAACCAATTTGATTCTGAGAAGAAGAAGAAGAAGGCGCAAGACAGTAAAAAGCAAGCAGCCATCGCTGAGAGGGAGGGGATTTGACCTAAGACGAGAGAACAAGGAAATAAAATAAATAAAACCCTAACCCTAACCCTAATTATCTCTTCCCTCCCCCCGTCCCAAAGGTCTATCTGTCTGTGTATGTTAAGAATCAAATGATAGAGAGAGAAATGAGGCCTCAAAAATCGCTCCCATCTTCATTTATTTATTTATTTGATTCTTTTTTATTCAACAGCATTTACTCGAAATTTCTTCCTAAACATTGATTTAATAATAGCCCCCATTTTCTTTTTTCTTATTATTCTTCTCTTTTGTTTTTGTGTTCTGCTTTTTCTGCTTTCTGCTTTTTTGCTTTTTTGCTTTTTTGCTTTCTGTTTTTCTGCTTTTTGCCCCATGCTTATTGCTTCTTGCTTTTCTTTTCTTTTCTTTTATCTCATTTTTGAACACTAGTAATTTGCTGCATCCGTAGATTTTTTCTTATTTCTCTTCTTCGTTTTTTCGGGTGTTTTTTCCTTTCTTTTTCATTTTATGTTTAAAAATGAAGCCCCTTTTATTGTTTTTTTCTTTGATGCTTAAAAATATCTACATATTTCTCTTCTCTTAGTTCATTTTTTTGTAATGTTTAATTTAATCTCTCTCTTTTTTCTTATGCATTTGATGAAAATAAATAAATATATATATATATATATATATATATTATATATACATATAAAAGAAAAAAGAAAGGTAAAGAAAAAGAGAGGGGGGGTAAAAGCTTCTGTTTTTTCTCTCCAAAAAAGAACAAATCCATGCAAGGATTGCATGGGAGAACCCAAACCCCACCACCCCCCCCCACACACACACAAACACAAACACAAACCGGCTTTGTCGGAGCTTTCGAGCTTTACAGTCGGTACCAAGGAAAAAGCTTTGTTTCATCCGTGATGCCTCCTCCTCATTCCTAGTTTTTATTTCCCCTCTCTGCTCGACACACCAAAGTATACTCCTACTGAAATGCCAACCATTCGCGCATGTCTGGTTCTCGGCATGACATTCTCGATGTGATCCTGATCCTCCCTCTCTCTCTCTCTCTCACTCACACATATGTCACCTACACCACCAACATCCCACCCTCACTCTCTCCCACCCCCCCCCCCTCCTTCCAACCTAACCTAACACACGAGACAATATAGGTAAGGCTCTTATCTATATTTCATCATTATATGTCGCAATGCAATATAGTACATTATGTGTTTCTCTTTCGTGTTGCTCTTTGCAGAGTAGAATGAATCCCTTGCTTTTTTGTAGCGTATGTCCATTGGCATAGTGCTCCTTCCCACGGATGAAGTTTGGTGTTGATAGGTCAAAATCAAGGTTCTGATCGAATGCCGTCACTTTTGAATTAGTCCATATGAATCACTTGAATGTGTCCATAGGAAACATAAAAAACATGCATTTCTTGAAAAAAACCCTTTAACTTTGTGTGGGTTTTTAGAAAAATAATAATAAAAGAAGCATTCGAATCTCCCTAATTGTTTCGTGTGGGAAAAGGAAACCTATACATTTTAGTATTCTCCATCTTCATGAGTTCTTGCATGGATTTGTAAACAGATGTTTACAGTCTCGTTCTCGTGCAACATGCACGCACTCCATCGTTGTTCATCTCTCTTTTGTCAAAACTGAAATCTTCATCGAATAACTTTTGGGTTTGTGTTTTCACACTTTGAATTAGGAAAATGTGTCAATGTTGTAAAGCCCGTTTTCTAGGAGCAACCTCATAGTGTGCATGATCTCAAACTAAAATATGGAAAGCTTTAATAATGAACAAAACATCAAACCCATTGCCCAAGTGTGAAGCACATAAATTACAATTACACCTAGAATTTCCGTGTACCAACCTTATCAATCGATAGGTAATCATGTATCCAACATGTAAAAAAATACTCTCGTATAACCTATAAAGGTAAAGATTTCACGGTGTGTTGTAACACACGATGTTTTGTTTGATCGAGATAATACCGACATCAATTCACGATAAGCATTGAAACTCAGACCTTCATGTCATCTATTGCCCTGATGATTATTGACTCACAACGAATAAGTACGTGAATGGATGTATCGTCATTTAACACTTTAATGTGTACTTTTCAACTTATGCTCATTGTTTTGAGTATGAACAAAGATTTCACTCGGTATAAAAATCCTTTTTCTAAACGGACGTTGGTTGGCATGATCACAAAAAAGTGCATTATCAAAATGTGAAAGAATTCTAATGTTTGCGAGAGTGAGAGTCTAAAGGTTAAAACGTCATTTTTAGAAAAAGGACACTTCAAAAGACATGTATGAATAGTACAAATTGTGTCAATCGTGGAACAAGGATTGTTAAAACGGAGTGTTTCGCATATATTTACTGCTTGTATGCTTTTAGTTTTTAATCATCTTCATTGGTGGGATGTTGCATGACTATCATGTCGGTTCATGGACATTTCTATATGTGTAAATATGTGGCCATTTATCAAATACATCTCAAATTCATAGATATAAAAGCATTTTTGTTGTTTTAAACATTTGGCTATTTAATAAGCTTAATTTGGAGAGATTTTGCATTATTATAAGATGATTTCTCCATCCATATGAAGCTCAAATGATCTTATGATCCAAGTTCATGAGGCACAAGTATGCAAGAATGGCTCCTCAATATTGTACCCCACAATATGAAATTCACTAAAGTTAAAAGTATATGGGATGATGTGCAATAACACGTTCTTGATTTTATAAGAATATCACCACCTTCATCATCAAAATAAAAATGAATGATGAAAAGCATAATTGCATCCATGGGGATCTTGCATGTACCCATGTATTGAAGAGACCATCATGATTCGTTTAATTGACATAAAGTAAGGAGTATTTCTTTATGCGCTTCAAATTTAAAATGTCAAGGAATTAATTAGATCGACAACCATTGAATGCATTGGATTCTCGTTGTTAGGTTCAAAACTCACTTTAAACTTCACTACATTTTCAAAATCACTCTTGGACAAGTGTTTCTTTTGTGCGACATGCGATAATATTTAATACTTACAATTTTCACGAAGACATACTTGGAACTTGGAGGAGTGGCATTCAAACGATTTAATCTCGCAAGTATTTCATCGAAGATCCCGAAACGTGCCATTGTTCCATTCTCACATTGAAAATTAATCTAGCATTCCCTATGAACACAAACTAACGAAAAGGCTAAATTAATGGAGGTTAAATGTGAATGTGCCCCTCGTTGCCAATTGGGTTTTCAGGAGGACTAAATTATCAATTATGTGAGCATCAACGGATGCGGTATTCCTCATGAACATCAACATATGTCAAGAGCTTGATCACGAATGAGTTAAACCCCTCTATTCAGTGGTCATGGGGTATAAGGCCCTTTCTCGCCATAAATATCGTGTGTGAACATAGGTTTTTGCACCCATGTTGTATATGTGGATAAATTGTGGGGCGTCAAGTGATAACCTTTAGATTACGAAACTCATGTTTTTGCGATTACACCCATTGTATTATTTTTCTTAGTGCATTTGATTCATTGCCTCTTCTTTATGATAATTTTCTCCATTTCCTTGCCCCCTCCCCAACTCACGCGCACCCCCCATCCTTTACTGCTAGGTTAAGTACACATTATTGGAATTTCTTTCCTTTAAGTATTTTGGTTTGATTTTGTAATAGATGAATCCCCTAATAAATGTGCATGACAACCTCTCGAGGATATGTAGCCTTGTTTTATTGAGTAGAACACGTTGATTATGAACGCTTATTGTGTACACAAGCAATTTAAGAAAGACAATGAAACTGTCTTCATCAAATAGAAACTTTGTTTGCTCCTTTTTTGTGATTGCAATGGCCTAGGCACCATCAATTTATTTGGAACATAGTATTCAAACAATTTTGTTTCACTTGTACAACAATCATGCGATGTAAAACAAAACTTTCAAGAGGGTAGTAGGTGCATCAAAATTTCATGAAAAAATCATGCATGGCCTCAATCTTTTGTCATGTTGTTGGCCAGTAATATAAATTTCATTGAGTTCTAGCATACATGTGTATAAGATCGTGGTGGATTATGATTTAAACTATAGGTTGGGTTATTTTTCTTCATTTCAACATATATGCATACAACAAGTATATAGGATGTTTGTCAACCCATGTCTTTATGGCCTCTAATTCACGAGACATATGGACAACAACTTTTTTATGATATAGAACTCACTATGCATATATAAATTTACATAGATGACAGGTTGGTGGAAGCACTTCTTTTACTATATATGACTTATAAAATATATACAAAACCCTTCTTCCTTTTTCTTTTTCTTTTTCATTTACTTTATTTAACCTCCTTCCAATGATAAATTCACTTGCCAAAACTTGACCAATTTGTTCATCAAATCACTCTGAGCTTCAATAGCAATATGTTAAATGCATACCTATCACAAGAGGTAGCAATTTTTATCGTCATATGTGAGTTGTCATCCATTTCAATGTTTGTGGCCACCTTCTCTAATTTGTGCCAATTTTGCTTATATTCTAGTTCTTTAATAAACAAGGATAATTCATCAATTCTTTAACTAGGTTGAGGTGACACTCTTACTTGGAAGCTTGCTCTTGGATTTACGAAGCTAAAAAAGAAACGTTATTATTTGTAATTATAATTGTAGATAGTCAAGTTTATATGTAAAAACCTAACCTTACGACAAAAAAATGTAAGATATCTTAGTTGTGATTCTTCTAGCCTATTGGAGAATTCTACTCATGTGTTGTATATATACATATCGCAAGCTCATGTGTCTCTTAAGTTTGGGCCCATGACTCCTACTTTAGTGGGTCTGGAGTCTGATAGCAATCAATTCTTTGACTCGTTTATGGGTTGACATATTAATAATTCTTGGTTTAATTTGTTAATATAGTGGCTAGAGGATACATGGGTTTGGCCTTAGATTTTTTCAACATACTGCAAATAGTTGCATGTGTGGATGGTTCAACATGGGATCCCTATCAGCATAATGTGGGTATGAGGGCTCTCTTGTCATACCGATGACATGTTGTCGTCCATTCCTTATGCTTGCAACATAAGGTTTACGTTGTTTTTGAGACAAGAACCCTCTTCATAATTTGTATGTTACCGATGGTGAAGATGGAGATGTTTGCTTTTCCAAACAATAACCCTCTTTGTAAGGTTTATATTGATAATGATGAAAGGAGAATAAACATGCCAACTTCAACAACTATGCTTTATTTAACATGTTTGTTGTTTCTCTTTGAGGGGTGGAACCATATGTGCTATTGTTGTGGTTCCATTGTTATCCATACTTTGATGGGGCATTCTTTCTTAGTTGAGAGTGGATCGTATATTAAGATTAGAGATAGAGAAATGGTGATAAAGTAGAGGTACCAACATAAAAAATGTGGAACCCCAATTAATTAATTCAATGTGTTCACATCACAAGAAAAAGCTTCACATGCCCTCTCATGTGATTAATCAAATGTAGATGCCAAACCGAAACATGTTAGCTACATAAGCATACAAGGGAATCCTCGTCCCTTATGAAACAATAATAAATATAATTCAAAGATACACTAATAAACGAATAATGTGAGAATAAATACTTCATATATGTGGAATATATTGCGAGGGATTATGTAGTATGAGATTATTGAGTATTCCATCAATTGTCATATTTAAGGGGGAATTGTGGTTTGTTGAATGATACATTGTCTCATGTGAGAGTGACAAAGTTTGTAGCAGCATCTGGTTCTAGAGAACATCATCATGCTCATATCAGTGCAAGTGTAATTCATGTGAGCACCATGAAAGAAAGCTTGTTAAGCCTTAGTTTCCACGCGCACCTAAGATTTGATTAGCCATGATGTTGCTTCAAGGAAATACACGAAGATGACTCATCCTCTTCAAGATTCGTTAATGATGTGAACTATCTTATGATAACGGCTATCACATATGATGACAAATGCAAACGAAATTGGAAAAGTGAGACTTGGTATATGGCAACTCAACCCAAAGACAATAAACATTGTTTTGCAAATGGGTCATTGAGATGGAGGTTACTTAAAATGACGTCGTAGTGATACACATAGGTCTAGAATGGTTGCAAATGGTTTCCAGAAAATGAAGAGTATTGTGCATTAACTTTGATGATCGTTGGCTCTACATAAAGAGTGTCGAAGATGGTAACTTAATCGTTACCTAACTCGGTGACAATGGTATGCTCAACACTCGAGGAGTCGAAATAAAGTTTAAGAATTTCATTTGCCATAAAGTATTCAAGGGTGTAAAGAATCAAGAGATGGATTCTTATGAAGCGGAAGAGATGTGAGTTATGTGTGTGTGTAAGAGAGAGAGAGAGAGAGATAGTGAAACACAGAGAATACGCAAGGTAAAAGTATATTGACAAAGGAGAAAGACTCAACATCATACAAGGTGGGATGAGGGTGCTTTATATAGTCACCCTCTCTCTTCATTAACTACAAGACTCATGGAGCATGGGGAATGTGAAAGGTCATAAGTTATGTGTCATAGAATATGATTCTATGACTCATACTAAATGCTAGAATACAAAGAGGTGACTTAATGGTGACTCTTGACTGTTGGAGTGTCTATTCACTCTCAAGGTGAGTTCACACACAAGACCAAGTTGAGCTTGATTCTCAACACGCCCCCTCAAGCTCAAGTCGGGTCGGTTTCAGACGGTATCCGAAATCCGCTTCGACTTGTGTTCCAGAGTCCACGTCGACTCGTGTCGACTCGCTTTATGCGAAATTGCGGAATCCGTGCTCCAGCTTGCGTTGTGCGTAGTTGCGAAGTTTGTGCTTCAACTTGCGTCTTTCTTCACGGCTTTGCATGGTAGATTAGCTCTTCGCGGCTTCGTTACGTGGTTGTGTAATCCACGTGTTCTTGTGTAGTGTGCGCAACTCACGGAATCCACGCGTTATTGCGTAATGTCTTCAGTACTCCCCCTCAAGCTTGGCAGGTCAGGGATCGTCAATTCGAGATCGGTCATGAATTGCCATAGCTTGTCGGCTCCTAAGGCTTTAGTGAAGATGTCGGCCGTTTGAAGATTTGTGCTAATGTGTTGTAGGTCGACATCGCCAGCTAGAACGTGCTCTCGGATGAAGTGATAGTGCACTTCGATGTGCTTTGTCCGTGCGTGGAACACTGGGTTCTGAGCCAAATAAATATTGCTCATGTTGTCGCAGTAAAGGGGAGTCGGATCCTTGATGGGAACGCCCAAATCCTTCAAAATCCTCTTAAGCCATACGGCTTCACATGCAGCTACGGCTGCGCCCCTATATTCCGCCTCCGTACTCGAAAGAGCGATGGTAGGCTGCTTATTTCTACTCCAGGATATTGCTCCGCTGCCGAGGGAGAAAACAAATCCGGAGGTTGATCTTCTATCAGCTTTGTAGCCGGCCCAATCGGCGTCTGCGTACCCTTTGAGTCGTATTGGCATCGCAGTCTTGTAGAGGATGCCGCAATCCATTGTGCCGCTCACGTATCGTAGAACTCACTTAGCACAATCCAAGTGAGTATCACGCGGTGTTTGCATGAATTGACTAAGGAGACCAACCGGATAACTGAGATCGGGTCGAGTGATCGTGAGGTAGATGAGACTCTCGATGAGTTGCCGATACTAAGTCGGCTCACACGCTTTGGTGCCGGAGTTCGCATCTAGTTTGAGATTACGATCGAGGGGGGTGGCCACGGATTTGCACTCAGCCATCCCGAACTTGTATAATAAGTTGAGGATGTAGTGCCGTTGAGAGATCATGATTCCGGCCGGAGTCCGAATTACCTCGATGCCGAGGAAGTAGTGGAGCTCCTTCATGTCCATCATCTCGAACTTGTCGGAAAGGAGGGATTTGACCTTAGTGATTTCGCCGAGATGCTCACCTCCAATGACTAGGTCATCCACATATAAGATGATGACGATCGGACTTGCGGAATCGCTTCGTATGTAGAGGGAGTTGTCCGATTTTGACATACGGAAGCCGATTTGATGAAGATATTGCGTTATCTTCGAATGCCAAGCACGCGGTGCTTGCTTGAGGCCGTAGAGTGGCTTCTTGAGTCGGCAAACAACTTTCGGATGGGTGCTCGAGTTGAAGCCGGGTGGTTGGATCATGTACACCTCCTCTTCTAATTCGCCTTGTAGAAAGGCGTTCTTGACGTCCATTTGATGGAGGTGTCACCCTTTCGCCGCGACAATCGCAATTACGGTCCGCACCGTCGTCATCTTTGCCATCGGGGCAAAGGTCTCTTCGTAGTCGATGCCATGTGTTTGAGCGTATCCTTTCGCTACGAGTCAAGCTTTGTAGCGGTTTACGGAGCCATCAGTGTTATACTTCACCTTGTAGATCCATCTGCATCCAATCGCCTTTTTGTGTGGTGAGGTGGGAACGAGATCCCACCTCTCGTTCTTCCGTAGTGCCTGCATCTCCTCGTTCATTGCTTCGATCCATCGCGGGTCCTTCGCAACTTTCGAAAAGGTTTCCGGCTCCCGTATTGTCGCTACCTTCATCATAAAGGCGTAATGGTACACCATATAATCGTTGTAGCCAAATCGGCTTACGGGGTTCTTTTCACGAGTGGATCGGCGGAGCTTTTCATTTGCAAAGATGAGGGCTTTCTTGGCTCCGATTGGTACCTCGAAACCGTCGAACTCACTGTCGAATGAGTGAGTCGACTCATCGTCGTTGTAGCGATCGTCTTCGTATTCCGAAATTTTCGCCTTGCCTTTGTCCATCTTCGGGCTAGGTTGTGATGTGCTTTCATCGCTCAAAGGCTCTTGTGGTCCGCTTAATCGAGTCGTGATCGGACTTTCTTCGAATATGCGCATAAGGCGATCTTCATCCTCGATCTCTTGTTCCGGGTCAAGCGGAGTCGGAGTTGGTGTTGTCTCTGGTGCGTACCAGGATGCGGACTCGTCAAAAACGACATCTCGTCTTACTTGAGATTTTCGAGTTGAGGGGTTGTAGCACTTGTACCCCTTTTGCTCCAATGAGTATCCTACGAGGATACATTTCTACGACTTCGGGTCAAGCTTTTGACGCTTCTCGTCGGGGATGTGCACGTACGCTATCGCGCTGAATATCCGGGTGTGCGATAAGTCCGGCTTCTTTCCGAAGTATTTTTCGTGCGGAGTGACCTCGTGCACGCCGAATGTTGTGCACCGGTTCATTAGGTAGATGGCCGTATTTGTAGCTTCGGCCCAATATGACTTGGCATTTGCTTCTCGTTCATCATGGCTCGCGCTACTTCGAGGATGTGCCAATTTTTGCGCTCGGCTACTCCGTTTTGTTGTAGAGTGTGTCGCCAAGTGAATTCTCGCCGAATTCCTTCCTTTCAGAGATACGCCGTGAAATCGTCCGAGAAATACTCCTTGCCGCCATCCGATCGAAGGCATCGTACATGTCAGCCCGTGGCTTTCTCGATTTCATCCTTGAAATTTTGGAAGTGTCTGAACACTTCGCTCTTTTGCCGCATCGGGTAGATCCAAGTGTGCCTAGAGAAGTCATCGATGAAGAGCACGTAATATCGGCATCCGCCGAATGTAGCCGTCTGCGCTGGTCCCCATACGTCGAAATGGACTACGTCGAGTAGACCTTTGCTCACGTTTCGCTCTTTCGGGAATGGGTGTCGGTGTTGCTTGCTGAATTGGCACGCTTCGCATACACCTTCAATCTCCTTCTCTTTGAATGTCGGGAGTCCGATGACGACTCCTTTCGATTTCATTGCTTTGAGTTTGTTGAGATTGATGTGGCTGATTCGCTTGTGCCATAGCTCTATGTCGGAGTCGACTTTCGTGTTTTTCGTGAACATGGAGGATTTCATCTCGCGTGAATCGAGAATGAACATCCGGCCCTCTCTTCGTTCGTGTGTGATGAGTCGGCCCTCTTTTTTGATGAAGCAACCGCCTTGATTAAATCGAACTTGTATCCCTTGCTTTACAATTTGGCCGACGGAGACCAAATTCTTCGTAATGGTTGGTACATGCAAGACATTTTTAATGTAATTTTGCTTACCTTCTCTTCCTAACAGAACATTGCCAATGTGCCGAATTGGGTGCGTAGTGTCATCTCCGGTTTCGACATAGCTGGGTCGGTTCGACTCTCAAAGTTCTCGGAACCATTCTTGATGCGATGTCATATGGTTCGAGGCACCGAAATCGACGAACCATACGTCTTCCGGACCAGAGGCACTAGTTGAGGTAGCGGCCGACATAGCGTTTGCTCTATGGTTCATCATGAACATTCCGCCACGGTCGGAGTTGTGCGCATACATTCCGCCATGATCTTCGTAGTCGGAGTTGTGCCCGTACATTTCGCCACGATCGGAGTTGTGTGCATACATTCCACCACGATCTTCGTAGTCAGAGTTGTGTGCGTAATTCGTGAGTTGTTGGCTTGTGGAAGCCGATTCACGCATCTTCTTTCGGCACTCTTCTTTGTGGTGGCCAAGCTTTCCGCAATATCCGCATTCGGTTGCGTTTTGACGGCT